>NW_024396366.1:4605150-4717967 GCF_016617805.1 Bactrocera tryoni
CGAATGCATTGGCGATCGAATGTTTTAGGCGAAAATTCGCCATGTTCATATTGTGACTGGCGAAAGAACACATTCGCTCAACTTTTTGTTGCCATAATTAAAATAATTTGAGAATGTCCACGAGTTATCCGAAATTGACATATTTGACGTATTATTATTGTTTTCGAATTTATCATTCGCTTATTCTGTTATTGTGTGTAGTTTTGAAATTTTACCGTGATTTTAAAAAAGTGAATAAAAATGTTTAACAACGTAGATTTATATTTTGAAAACAGTGTTGTTGAAAGGACAACAGCGAAGTTACTTAGGCAGCGCGACGGTTCATCAGAGATCACTCTAATCCCATGGAACTTTCTTCAGTGTTGTAAGTATCTATTGCTATAAAAAGTGCATATAAACAAATATCACGTCACATAAGCTTTTATTAACAGATTTAAAGAAAACTTTCGGTTAAGTAAGGATGTCATTTAAGTATGTGCTAGACAGCATAAAGGAAAAATGTCCGACTAATCCCACGTCGTCAATATCGCCGATGTTGAAATTGTGCTGCGTTCTCAGATTTTTGCCTGGGAGCTATCATCAGCAAACAGTGGAAATGATTGAACTAGGTATTGCACAGCCCACTGTTTCGTTGATTTTAGCGAAAATGCTTCCAATATTGGAATCCACTCTGTGCAGTGTCCGGATCAAAACAGACACACCGAAGAGCAGAAACGAACAGCAAGAAGGAATTTTTCACCAGATCGTAATTCCAAAATGTGTCATTATGTTGATGGAACCCATGTTAAAATTATTGCTCCATGTGAGAACAAGCACTTATATATGAATAGAAAAGGATTTTACAGCATAAAATGCGATGATTGTAAGTAGCAACTAAATAAATAAATTATTACTTATTATTATTTCGTCCGAAAAAAATTAATTTTTTATCAGGCATGCGATGAGGATAAGGTTATACGGTGTGTTGATGCAAGATATGGAGGATCTAGCCAATGATTCATTTCCAAACAACTGCGCTTTAAAAACATATCTGGAGCAAAACATACCAAAAAGGAGAGATCATAATTCGGTTTACTTAGGTAACTACAATTTATATGTGTATGTACATACATAAATACTAAAATTAAATATATTATAGGTGATTCTGGTTATCCACTACACGAGTATCTATGGACGCCTTTCCGAAACGCTTTACCAGGAACAGTGGAATCAAATTTTAATAAGAAACATGCAAAGGCAAGGAACGTAGTTGAACGGACAATTGGAGTGCTGAAATGCCGTTTTCGTTGTATACTAGGTGAACGTAAACTACGATATCCCACCCAGTGTAAAGCAACTGTTATTGTAAATGTTTGTTGTGCTTTACACAACATTTGCAAACAATATAATGTGAATGATCCTGAAGAAAGTCCCTTGCTGATGGTAGTACCACTGGAACCAGTTGAAGGAAACTTCAGTGAACAGCAGCAGATCATTGCTGAAGACAAATTGCGAATGCATGGTCATAATATAGTTGCATCCCTAAAATATATAAAGTATATGTAACATAACTACAATAAAATAACTGAAATTAATTTTGAATTGCAGGAAATAATGTTTTTATTCTTTTGAGTATTTCAATTTTTAATTCTAATTCTTAGTTTTATTTCAATTTTTCTTTTATGTCGCCTATTTTTCTTTTTATATTCTTCCTTCTCTTTCTCTTTCATTTTATAAAGTGCCGTTTTCTTTTTTAATCTGTAATTTTTCTGTTGTATCTGAAATTTCATTACACAGAATTAATATTTTACATAATACCATTTTGCGTTTCCGCTTACTTCTCCAAAGCCTTCATACGCAAATTTCGCGCCCTCCACCTGGTTTTTGTGGTGCCTGCCTAGACGAAATGCTAACATTTCCAGTCTGTTCAGGGCTGCACCCCGACATCTTCCAGATTTTCTTCTTCTAAATATGCAGGTGCAGGTGTAGTGCTACCAAATGCGGCTCCGCTTGGATTCATTGCGGACAAGCTGAGGTCGCCCCACGGCCTGCTCCAAAGGCGTTAAACTCCGTTGGTAGTATGGTCCTCCATCTGCGGTTGCAATCTCCTTTCGATTATCTGCAATTTTCCTTTTTAATTTTAACTTATAGACCAACCAAACCTAAGAAATACACAAATTAATACAGATATGTACATACATACATAAATGCAACCAAAATTGTTTATTCTTACCTTATTCCATTCGCTGCCACTACGTATTGGAAGGCCGATATGGTTTAACTCTGAAACAATTGCTTCCCACAACTCCATCCTATTTTTTTTTTTGTTGAGCCAAACGGCGCCATTCCTCTGGCTAACTCAGGATTTCCTTCCATCAACTTCACCAATACCTCAAATTGCTTTTGAGTAGTTCGTTTTATTCTGAAAATAATTAAATTTATAATGAATTAAATACACAATAATATTTTGTACCAACAGCTTTCCATTCTTAATCAGATTCTCGAATCAAATAACGTTCGCCAATTCTGACAGCAGCGCTGATAAATTCGCAAGTGGCAATACCAAATACCATTTTCGTTGTTCTTTTCATAATTTCGTGGCGAATTTACTGTGCGCTCGCTACTCGCAATTCGAAATAGCGAAATTCGCCTAAAATTTCATTCGCTTCGCTAGTGACAATGCCAGCATTAGTCGACGGTCTGAGTTCAAAACTTTTAGCATACAAGCCACATTGTTGGTGTTTGTCGAAGTCGTAGGTCTCCCAGCACGGTCTTCATCAGTGACCTCTTCTTGCTAAAGCAACATCTGAGAAGCCTGCTTGATCATATTGGACGTCTCTGTCGGAGATTTACCGAGTTTCACACAGACTTAATCGCGTACCTCTGTTTCCACCGAATGCCATTTCGGCTTGCACTACCTACAGAAAACATCGCCGGCAAAAAATGTTTGTTCTGATTCTCTAGGTACCTCGGAGAACTGACCAGCCACCTGTTCTTTAGCTAGGAACGCCCCTGCCTAATTCAGTCGATACGTACACCGCCCAGCGCCAGTCGCGGCGGAAGAAAAATCGTTCCTACTTCCGGAAACCCCATACACAGAGACAGCAGTGCACTCGGAAATTGTAATTGTAAATTCCTCGACACTTCCTTCGCCAAGGAGACCGCCTGAATGATTTGCATATTGCATATGAAAAGCATCATTCTGATCCCACATCTGCTGGAGAGCATTATAAATCGATGACGTGTCTGCACTTGACATGCAAACTAGTCAATAATCATTGGAATAGAGTGAAAACGTGCCGAAACCAAAACAGGAAAAAGCTGCTCAAAAATCATGATGCTTGTTGTTTTTCGATATTCGTGATTTCAGTGCATCACGAATTTGTTCCGGAGGGACAGACGGTTAATAAGGAGTTCCATTTGCCGCCGTATTGAAGCGCTTGTGTGAGAACATCCGTCGAAAACGGATGGAATTGTGGAAGAAGAACCATTCATGGATTTTACACAATGCTAATGCACTGATCCCATTGAGCCACGATTGTGACCGATTTTAAAACCAAAACGCAAATGAATAGCATCGATCAACTACCGTATCCATCGTGAGATTTTTCTTGTTGGAACCTATTTTCAGTCGAGATCGAAAAAATTCGCCAAAAGAGCTGAAGGTCATCCTAAAAGTAATCATTAAGTGTTTGGAAAACTGGAAAAATCGTTGGCATAGGTACATTACATCCGAGTCATCTTTGAAGGCGAATAAATAAATATTGATGATTTTGCGCATTTTATTTACAATTTTTAGTCCAAATTTGTGCATATACATTATTCTTTCACTGTCTGCCGCCTTCAATAAATTTCGATACATGTCGTTTTGTTCACCGTATATAGCTATCCTCCCAATGGTTTCTGCAGTAATAATTATATAATTATATTGTAATTAAAAACTTCATATATTTACATCAACAACCCAAACCTACCATAGATGCAAAAAATATTGTAAAAAAAAATCTTAGGCTACCTAATAATATATTTATACAAAAATTATTTATTAATTAATCCCATAAATTCTGTTACAAAGTTTAAGCAATGCGAAAGACGAGGATGAATTTGTTGGAGAAAGGTTATTTTTGAGGTTCACTCCAAATCATTAATAATGTAAAAAGGCATTGACTTATGATTTCTTAAACTAACGTCTTAACGTTCAACAAGTATTGGCAGCATATTTTGCACAAAAAATATGTATTCAATAATGTAAAATCATTTTGCCTACGTGCTTTCTCTTCTCTTCGGAGTTGACAAAAAAGTGCCCCAACTGCTGACAGGATTCCGGCCGAATAAGTAGCTAAAACAAAAAACTTCATAACGTTTATTAAACTTAAAGATATTTCCTATACAATTACCTGCAATTTTTGTAAAATATCAAAAATTAATAAATTGACTTAAATTTGAAATAAAATTTCGTGTTTTTAAGAAAACAATTGTCGTTTTTTTAATGCCAAAATGACAATTTTCAGCCAATCAAAAAGATCGTAGGGCATTGTATAGTAAATGTATTCAACAAAACTCAGTTTAATTTGAAGCCGATCGATCAATTTCTCATTGAGTTATGACGTCAGCAATTTTGAAAAATGTCGTTTGTGAAAAACGCGTTTAAAGTTTCACTTATAGTATATGTATATGTTTATACCCGCGAACGATCGCCCTTTGTGAACGCAGCTTACTTAAAATATTGAAGATACGACCTTGCCGATTCTCGCAGGATATTTTTGGAAATATAAACCATCGAAAAAGCAAAAAAATTGTTTTTTTTTTTTTAAAGTGTCACACTGGTATAGCCCCTTAATTGTTTAGAAAATCGACTTTATTTTCTTATGCGGTCCAGAGTTAATAGTAACTGAACAGGATATATTAAGTTTGCCACGGAGTTTGTAACCTCCAGAAGGAAACGTCGGAGATCCCATACAATACATACAGTGTCGGACAAAACATATTGGACTGAAGGCTATGAATGCTAAAAACATGTCGAATACTCCAAATTACAATTTTGAATATAAAAAAAGTATTTAAATATAAAGACATATTGTTTATTTAGTGAAACAATTGGGGTAATCACAACCCGTCGTCAAAGCAAAAACAAAATTCTTGTTCGGATTTCATACAAAAATGAGTTTACACATTTACAATTCTCAATGCTATGTTTTAGAATCGTTATAACTTATAACTTTATGAGACTTGTGAAAACCCTAAATGAAAAACCTTAAATTTTTTTTTAATAGTTTACATTTTATACAAAAAGAAAGTACAAGTACGCTACATTGACTGCTACAAAATAGGCTTGGACTAGCCACAGTTTTTCGCAAATAAAGGTCGAAAATCCCGTTATTTTCTGACGATTTTGCATTCTCTATGTAATTTAAACAGCGATATAAAGAATCAGCATCATTATACCCTGAACAGGGTATATTAAGTTTGTCACGAAGTTTGTAACACCAGAAGGAAGCGCCAAAGACCCCATAAAGTAGTATATATATAAATGATCAGTATGTTGAGCTGGAGTCGATTTAGCCATGCCCGTCTGTCTGCACATATACGAAGTAGTCCCTCAGTTTTTGAGATATCGTTCTGAAATTTTGCAAACGTAATTTTCTCTTCAAGAAGCTGCTCATTTGTCGGAACTGCCGATATCGGACCACTATAACATATAGCTGCCATACAAACCGAACGATCGGAATCAAGGGCTTGTAAAAAATTTTTCGCGATTGAATATTTTGAACTACTTTGAACGTAATAAGGTATATCTTAAACAATATTTTAAGATTTTTTTTATACAAAAACGAAGTTATGGGCTGCCTTCGGAGGAGCCAAAAGAAAAAGTGCCCCAACTGCAGACATGATTCCGGCCGAATAAGTTTCTGAAACAAAAACATTTGTTAAGTTTATTAAGCTTAAAGATATTTCTTATACAATGTCCTAAGATCTTTGAAAAATATCAATAGTTAACAACATTTAAAAAAAAAAACGTTTTTTTAGGTAAAAAATGTTCGTTCTTTTAATGCCAAAGTGACAATTTTCAACCAATCAAAAAGATCGTAGGTCAATGCATAGTAAATGTATTTAACAACACTCAGTTTTAATTTGATTTGGTCAATCGGTCAATTTCTCGTTGAGTTATGACGCCGTTTCGAGAAAAACGCGTTTAAAGTTTCACTTTTATAGGTTTGCACGTCCGAGCGGTCGCACTTTAGAACGCTGGCGTTCAAAAACTATTAAAGATACGACCTTCCCGATTTCACAGAATATTTATGGAAATATAGCATAAGCTATTGAAATAACAAATAAAAAGAATTTTTTCTTTAAAAGTGTAACACTGGTATAGCCTCTTAAGGTAATAATATAATCTCCGAAAAAATTGTTCAGATCTGATTATTATAGCATATAGCTTCCGTATAAGCTGAACACATAGTTACTTAAAGAAGTGCACCTGTGAAGGGTATATTAGCTTCGGTGCAGCCGAAGTTAACGTTTTTTTCTTGTTTTAGTTTAACCAAGTGTATTTACATAAAAAGTCGTGGCGCGATTTAAATTCTATTAATTACGAAGAAATCAATAACAAAAAGTGGCCATGGCTGGAAACAAACATTAAATTCAATTAAAGTTAATTATTAAAGCCTACAAAAATTAATTATCAAAAAAAAACATTTGTAAAGCTTTATTTGAAATAAATTTAGATCTGTGACCATCTCACCACCGTGAAGGATGACCCAAAGCTACCAAACGATTCAAAATTACTTAAAGATTTAAACAAGTTTCCATTTAAGTCGGTAGCGAGCATGGTTAAAGCCTTAAATTTGAAAGTTAGCAGCCGTACTATACAACGAAGAGCGTGTGCAGGTGGGCTAACAAGATAAAGAGCAGCTAAAAAGTCTTTTTTATCAAGAAAAAATCAACTCAACCGTTTACAATTCGCTCGAGAACACATCAATTGGTCAGCGAAACAATGCAAAACAATAGTTGCCTCTGTTGAATCAAAATTTAATTTAAAATATTCAAACGGAATAAGAAGAGTTCACCAACCAAAAAATAGGAGGTAAGATCCCTGATACTGCCAAGGCACGGTTAAACATGGTGAAGGTGGCATTATGTATGGGGATGTTTTTTCGAGTTTGGTGTTGGAGCTCTTCATCTAATCAATGACATTAAGGATCGATTCATATACAAAGGCATCCTTGAGAACGGGATGCTTTCCTATGCCGAGTGCAATATGCCACTTTCTTGTTCGTTTGAACACGACAACGACCTAAAGCACACGTGGAGACTTGTGAAAAATTAGGTCGTAGCTCAAAATATTAATGTTAAAGTGGCCAGCTCAATCGCCGGATCTTAACCCTATTGAGATCTTTAGGATATAATAAATAGAAGGATTGACAGAGAAGGAGTGAATGGAGATAAAAAAAATTGTTCGAATCTGTAAAAGCAGCCTGGTTAAGCATTCTGGAAGAAGTTATTAACAATCTTATAGCTTCTATGCCAAATAGATGCAGTGAAGCAATTAAAAATAATGACTATGCTATAAAATATTATAAAACAATCATTATTCCACTATGTTTTGTAGCACTGAATATTGAATGTGTTTAATTTTTTTCGTATAAAATGGCATGGAGTCAAATAATTTCTAAGGGTTTGTATGTTTTCATAAAACAAATATTTATTCTTCAAATCTAAGTGATTTGTTTACATTTAAAATGACAATTGCGAGAATAGGAGATGATAATGTAACTCATAGGTGTGAGTCCAATATATTTTGTCCGACACTGTATATACCTAAGTCATCAGCTTGACGAGCTGAGTTGATTTGATCATATTTTCCATCTGCCTATTATATACATATATTATTAGTTTTTAAAATTTCAATTTGAAATTTTGCATATGTTCTCTTCATCCCAAGAAGCTGCTCATTTGTCGGAACCACCGATATCGGACCATTATAGGATATAGCTGCCATACAAACTGAAAGATCGAAATCAAGTTCTTGTAAGGACCTTTGGTTTTCGTGAAGGGTATCAAAGCGTCGGTGCAACCGAATTGAATGAATAAATTTAATAGTTGTGCATTTAAATTTTTATACTCTTGCAACCTGTTGCTAAAGGGTATAACAGTTTTGTTCATCTAACTGTTATATACATATATGTGATCAGAAAGACGAGAAAACTTGAAATCCGGGTGACTGTCTGTCTGTCCGTCCGTCCGTCTTGAGTAAAACTTGAGATATCATGAAACTTGATATGATCCTTAGTACAAAATTACTAGTTCTTATATGGTCGTAATCAGGTCACTGCCACGACCCCAAATCGCCATTAGCCGAAAACTTATAAAGTCCCATAACAAAGCACTAAACTAAGATATAAAACTCGAATATGATACAGGAGATCGCAGTCGCAGGGGCGCCTATGAGAATTTTTTTTTTTTAAAGTGGGTGTGGCACTGTCTTCTAATAAGTTTAATGTACATATCTCCTAAATAACTAAAGCAACAATAACCAAATAGTCTCCAAATATTATAAGAACGACAGTGTGAAAGTGGATGATAAACCCGCTTACTCCCCAAATAACGGTACTATTCAAAGCAACTAAAAGCTCAAAAGTTTTACCTCATACCGTGGCATGGCTTATTAGGAGCCAGGGTAAGGAAGATGAGATAATGGGCGTGGCACCGCCCGCATTTTAGTCAAAATATATCTCGATACCCGACCGACCGATTTCGAGGGGTAGTACATTAAGCACATTCTTCTCATATTCCTTGGTCACAGTAGGAGAATTGACGAAATCAAGCTTAACAACCACACCTACTTCCCACATATAACACAATTTCAAATTCCACTTGATTCTTTCACTTTCCTGTATACAAATCAAAAGGAAGCTGTTAATAAAATTTTCAAAATTTTGCACCAATAATTCCTATTGCCTGCCTGACTAAAAATTGTCCAAAACAGAACCAAAACTGGTCCAAACCTCTAGGTACTGAATATGTGGACCTCAGTATCTATACTTGACTTTTGAACTGAAAATATCGGTCCATGTGTGAGATATACAAACGAAATTCAGACAGAAATTCGTTTCCTGACAGTCAGAATATCTGTGTAAACAAATGGGTTGAATATTATACTTCCCCCAGCCCCATATACCTATTATAAAGTTCTTCGAACTCCCAGGTGACTTTATGCTGCATATACCGGCCAATATTTGAGTTATCTCAATAAAAATGGCAAAGCGTGTTTTACTCATAACAGTATTTCTTTTTGTCTACAATTGGGCGAAAACTTGACCTAGCCCAACTCCCAAATGCTACGTATAATGATATTTGTTTTTCTAACAAATCTAGTGTAGAATTTGTCGGTCTGTGGGTTATATAGAGTATACTACTGTGGTCAAATTGAAAGGTGAATTTTGTCCATTTCATTTACTTCAAAGTAATACCCTCCCGTTGAAATACATATGCCAACAGAATTTTTCAGTCATCATAGCATTTGGAAAAATCCTCGGAGCCTTCATCGATTCGAAGCTTTTATATCCTCAATTGAGTCAAAACGGCGTCCTTAGAGTGGTCATGTGAATTTGCTGATTAGCCAAAAGTTACACGAAGACAAATCAGGCGAATGCGGTGATTGCGGCACGATATTAGGTGAAAATGTAACGAAATGATCAGGAATAACCAATACAGTATGAGATGTTGCATTATCGCACTTCTTTGTTCAATAAGTTCAGACATAGTAAAAATTGAAGAATTCATCTTTAGAGCCTCACAAAACGACGCATATCTCAAATACTAATGAATATTTTGGCGTGAAAGCACAGATGTCACTAACAGTACTACCAACTCACAGAAAAAAAATTTACTGAGTAGAAAAATACGCGAAGTATAAATCAAAAATTCACCTTTCAAATTTGATCACAGTAGTATGTGCATAAATGTGTATAAAATTGCTTAGATACCGATCCTCAGATTGACGTTTTACATCTTAAGGGGGTATTCTTGTCTAGGATTTTGAAAAAAATCGATTTTTTTTGCAAAGTTTAGAGCTTGCAAAAATATGACCTTGGAAGGATTTTTCAAAATTTCCGTAGTTCCGGCCATTGCGACATTATTCTAGATTAATAATCTTTTTGGGTTGAAATTATGGGTATGGTCATGTGGAAATTTTTTTGAGACCCCTCACTTCGTCAGCTCATAATTTTGAATTTTTGAACTTTTTTACTTTTTTTTGTTTTTAATTTTTTTCTGTACTCGTCTAAAATTAACAAATAACTAATAAAAAAATGTATAGTAAAAATATTAATTGCCTTTTTTTTACGACACTTTGGGAAAATTACCTGAAACTCATGCTTCTAGACCACAATACCCACTTGAGGTATTTCCATGGCCTTGATTCCTGCAAGCTGCAAGAGTATAAAATGTTTGGTTACCCGAACGTAGCCCTTCCTTACTTGTTTATTAGTATTTTCTTAGTTGACGCCTAAAGTTGGAGACTTAAACATTATTTTAAAAAAATATTACAATACTTTCTTCTGTATCTCATTACATGTCGGTATGTATGTGTATGTTTGTATTTTTATATTAATTGAATATTGAAAACGAGACGAAATTGTTTCTACATTTCTGATCCTAAAAGCCTGATTTGAGTGCATACTTATTTTTAAGGCGTGTATTATTTTATTTACTTTAGTAGGCAAATATACTCAAATGTACGTTTAGTTGGCGTACGTCATTTATACAAAGTACGAGGTACAAAACCGATCGAGAATTTGAATTCTCGCGGTCTACTCGTATCCTTTACTTATGCCGACACGGTTGACCATTTTTATTTTTAGTTAATTTTTGAGTGCAAACAATTGATCAATTAATCTATGTTTATAGAATTGTGTGTGAAAAACGGAATTAAGAGCGAGGACGCATTCAGAATGGGATAAAACCAACCTGGGACAACGTTTATCGGTATTTTACGGTGAAAATAATTGCAACCCTGCGCCAATTGTTTATAATACGTTATACATATAATATAATGCTGTCTACCGCGCACTGAATACAATCGGCCTCTGCGGATTACAAAATTGAACTCAAGAACTTTATTGAATAAATTTTATTTATACGAATTCGTTTATTTTCTATGTATGCAATAATGATAACGTAAACAATAATCGGAGCCTACATTGCGGTGACAATGTTATTGTTATTGTTTATTTGAAGAATATTGCTGAATTGAATATCGAATTATATTCGCAATATTCTTGTCTGTATTTTGCTAACTGTGACAACTTTGTTGTTTGTATATTTTGTTAGCTATGCTAACTTATATTTAGTTGGTATTTCTATTTCTACCATAGACTGCACCGTATCATATTTTTGATATATATATAAGTACTAGCATACTCGGCAAATGTTGTTTTGCCTTATAAATTACTTCTAGTTTCTAGATAAATTCTAGTGTAGACAAAAGAGAAACTTAGTTATTATAAGTGTGGAAGTATCTGTTATATGCAAGTGAGGAAATAGGCTTGGAGCGCTATGAACGATAAGGAATATAAAATAACAAACTCCAAACAATATTATTATTTTTAAGTACAAACAACCAACAATATCAATATTTTAATGCTATAGCGTGAACAATATTTTTAGCCCATATTTAGCGAGTACACAAACAAACTGGATGGTTTACCCACTCGAGAGTATGCGTTACGTACAATTGCCCATGTGAAAAACGTGGTGTACTCGAATCTAAGCCACAAATAGACATCGTTTAGCCTTGGTATTTGTTGATTGTCATTGCAAATGCCAATCTAATCGGAAACTGAATTCGTTTGAATTGAATTGGCACATCTGTAGGTATGATAGGAGTCCGTAGTATTAATATGTTTTCACCTTTGAACTTGCCATTTAAATTGCTGGCTTCGATAACGTTTTTCATCAATTTTCGAATAATTAATAATTTCCGCGTACCGTTGCACAGCCGTGGCGGGTTCAAATTACGAAGCAATGCGGTGGAATGCATGGCAAATCCAGTGAGTTCAAAAATTCTGTGGGAAAATTGACGGCTTCGCTGGCATCGCAAACTGTATCTATATATTTTTTTATGATACCAAGTTCCCTGACAACAGCTGCTATATTTTCAAATTAAAATTGTCAACGTGTGCATTTTTTGCTGCTAAAATAGCTCTTTCTGCAAGCCACTCATGATTTATGTACTTGAACGAGCATATTTACTTTCAGCTATACTTTTTCAACATCACGCCACAATGGAGATGATTTTAAGCAAGCGTTGATCTCATCAGTGTATGTTGAACGTGGAATGACGGGAAGTGTTTGTCTGAAATCACTTGAAAGCACCAACAGAATTCCGCCAAATAGTTCGTAGTTGTTTTTAATAATGGGTTGTCAAAAAATTCTTGCGGTATTTTTATTGATTTTTTTTTTTTTTTTATGAAATTGAAATGAATTTTTGATGACTCATGCCCAGCTCTTTGATCGATGCTACGGCTGCTACTATACCGGTCTCTTTCGACCAATTCAGCGATTTTATCGCAATTTTCGACGACAGGCCTTCCGGAGCGTGGCGCATCTTCGACCACCTCTACACCAGAACAAAAACGTTGAAACCATCGTTGTGCGGTGGAAATGGAAACTGTATCGGGTTCATAAGCTGCAAAAATTTTATTGGCGGCTTGAGATGCATTTTTGCCTTTATCGTAGTAGTACTGTAAAATATGTCATATTTCTCTTTATTTAGTTCCATGTTTGCGACGCTATAACTCACGAACGACTTAAAAGAAACGACAATCAATAAAACACGTGATAGCGCGTGAAATGAGCTTTCAAAAAAGGTATAGCATGACCCGATGCGACGAATAAAACTAGAACTACGCGCTTTCAGCGCCAATCCTAGCGAAAATACCGCAAAAACCTATCTTGTCCTGCTGAAACTGCGAGAAAAATGCGGTCATAAATGGTTCTTTGTTCGTCATTCATTAGTGGGACATTGCGAGTAACAATCGTCCTGCCATTTCTATAGTGTTGTACTGCAGTTCACGATTCATTTCAGTGTTAATGCAACGCAAAGATCCTCAATAGCAATCAATGCTTCATTATACATAGCGTCGCTAAATGTTATCGTTAGATCGTTCCAACGTGTACGATGTTGATGCATTATATCATCAGTCATTAAATTTTTGTGATTATCCCACAATATCTGTGCTCGAACTGGGAAACATGTAGTCAACACTATAGCTTCAGCAGGCATACACTCCCACTGGTTGTCGTCTTTCAGCAAGCCGAGTGCAAGGCATGCGTCTTTATATGTTGGATGCTGTTGCCCATTCACTTTACGTATATCTTGAAATGATATTGGGCCAGTAACATTAACTAACAACAGTCGAAGATAAAATCACTCAGTGTGTCTTGGGTTGATTGTAAATAATCGATCCAAAAGCGTTCGATTTAAATAAACTGAGGCATGCATCAACTGGTGGGCCTGGCTTGCGGGGCATTCATTTTTTTGTTTGAGCCCATGGGAAATAGCGTGGTACTTGTGAATAGAGTAATGTCCTTGCAAAGGCACCAAAATCATCCGTACTATTACGCAATTCAAAAAATGCAGTGAGTGTAGTTTTAGGTGGATTTGTAGCACGAATCGCTGTCTCGTTTGTGATAAATACATGACCGAGGCGAATATGGCACCATCCAACGATGGTCAATGTCTGTTTTGCTGATATTTTTAATAAATGATTGTCCGCCATTATCGGGATTTCTTCGATAATATATTGGATATCCGTCGGTATTTGTTATCGTATAATGATGAAGAGTACCGCATGGACCATGGATCATGTTTATCTGTAACAATATCAAACAGCACTTGGTCAGTGAGACGGATCTGGAATTTCCGTAGAAATGATACTATCAATTTCTTCATAACGGATTTTGTCGATTAACCAAACCAAAATGTGCACTCAACTGAATACATCCAGCAACATGTGGGACCGAATACATGTAATGAGTAATGAACTTATTAGATACTTCGACTTTCGTCTGAATACACGTGCTGTAATGTCATGACGATGTATTGCATTTTGGCCAGGCATTAGCAAAGTGTAGTCTCTGGCCATTTTGGATTACATGTGAATGTGATAAATAAACACGGTCGTCCATATTCGCGAACGTAAACCATAGTATCCTGTATATATTCTTGCATATGACATGGACTGCCTACGTACGATGATGGTAAAATGACAGAGTTACAAAATTTCGGCGACGTCGGCGTTGTTGTTAATAGCGTCTGTTAAATGAATGTACTCTTCCCCACGCAGCTTGAGTTGATTATGTCGTAAGTATCGTAGTGGTTCGCCCTCTATCTTCGCGTACATGTCGACCATGAATTGTTGACAAAGCTCACGACATCGTAGAATGACGTTGTCCACGCCGCGCCGAATCATTAATCGGTACGCATAATAATCTTTCAAGCTAACGTTCTTGTTTTGTTTTTGTTAATTAAAAACCCAAAGGTAAGTCTTCCTAACTTAACGGTTGAAGTGTTAAAAACAATAAATAAACAAATATCACCTGAAACAACAGTTGGTCGTGTTCTCTGCAAAAATAATTTATAGCATGGTCGGATTGCACGTAAAAAGTCATTTATCTCTAGCGTAATTAAGAAAAACACGGCTAGAATTAACGAAAGCTCACGTTGATAAGCCTTTAAGTTTCTGGGAAGCGTAATGTTCACTGACGAAACAAAGATTAAAATTTTTTGGATCTGATGGACGACAAATTGTATGGAGAAAGTCAAACACGGAACAACATGACCAAGGAGATTTATTTGAATATACTGAAGTTCAATTTACGTGCAAGTATGGAGAAAATATAACTTCCGTCAGTGTTTTGGCTTCAACAAGACAACGATCCAAAACATACAGGATGATAGTCAAAGAATGTTTGCTTTATAAGGCTCCAAAAAGCTTAATACTCCTCCACAATCCTCTGTATGAATCCCATAGAACACTTAATGGGGGAATTAAAACTCAGCTGAAGGAATTCAGTCCCCGTTCCAAAGAAGAGCTAACAAAGGAGATTATCTATAGGACATAATATCACCAAAAAGATTGTGGAATCGATGCCTCGGCGGATGCAAGCTGTAATAGATGTGCTTAAGTGAATAAAATTGTTATTTTTCGTGGAATGTATAATTAATTTTTATGAATTGTGAATTTATCAATAATTTTAGTTTTTTGTTTAAGTTTTTGCGTTAATGCTAAATAACTTATGTTAATTTATGTTCAAATATAGCCGATATAAGTTAAAACTTCAAATTAGCGCGATATGTTAATCAGTGTGTTTACATCAGCTGTTTATGTCAGTCGACCTCAGTAGTGTTGTCGGATTTTAAAAATTAAATCAACGTATTTGTGTTAAATTTTTGGCCAAACACTTAACAAATATCATTGAGCATATCCACTTGGGGGAACACTCTTCGACTCAAAAGACAAGACATCAAAACTAATTCGACGCCGAGAGCTGAAGGCCATCCCGGTGCCTATAAAAAATAAGATTGGAAGAAAGGTCAAATGGATGTTACTTTGAAGGCGATAAAATAAATTTAGATGATGATTAAAAAATTTTCGTTTTATTTATAAATTCGATATGTTCTTAACAGGGTGTACATACAAGTATATTGAAAGTAGAATTCAGTTCATTAAAATTTCTGAACATTTTAAAATTAAAATCTTTTTGAAACATCACTTTCGTTTGCTTCAATTTTAAATTTTTCTGCGATTTCTTCTTTTTAAGAGCATACTGTTACGTCTTTTTCACTCCGGTCGACCCATTCCGGATGTAAATGCTCGAGTTTACTGCGATTGAACAGCTCCAAAGATTGTTTAGGGATCATAAATTCTTTGTTCTATTCATGAAGGGTTGTCCAAATTAATTTTTTTTATATCTTCTGAGGGCCAGTTATTCATTAATTTTTTGTCTATAACAATTTTTTATTTATGAAAAGTTAAATTAATAACATAAATAACTGCTATTTTATATGTTGTATCATCACATACTCCTAAAATAAAAAATTGATGAATCTGTTAATAGCTGTTGCTTACTTCATTTCTTAAACTGAATAAATTTGTTAAGATTGATGAGTTATTATGTTATACATTTTTTAAAATAAATCAACTTTATAAAATGTGTATATTCTATAAAAAAATTAATTGTTGCAGTTGGAACATTGGTTTTCGTATACTCGATTAATTTGTAAAGCTCTAACTTTTTTATGTATATACGCATGTATGTATATGATGCCATGGCAATGGTTTGTTATCTACCTCATTAAGCCTCCTCTGTATGTTTTTCATAAATTGGTATGTGCCTTTAAAAAGGGACAAATTAAAACCTTGTACTTAGTTTTCAATGGTTATGGTTAAGTGTTGTGTATTTTGTATTCATTCTCCTGTGCACTAAACTAATAAATAATACATTTATTTTATAGGACGGAATGGATCAGGGGGTTTCTGATTCATTTTACTCATACTTTCCTGGATATACAAACGGAGTCTCAGAAACGACAAGAAACTTTTGCGAAGAGGCCGGCAGCGCGAAAATCAACAAAACTTTTTTAAAACATCAAGTAATTAAGTAAAAAAAAATTATTACAAACAAATTAATATATTATATACAATGGGTTCAGAAATATTTGTTTAGCGCAATCGTGGTAAACTGTTTTTTTTTTCATATTAACATATGTTGAAATGCGATCAATGACGCGTGTAATTCAGAAAGGAGTATTAAGCATCCTCAAAAGATGCATATTTATGGAACTTTTTTGCTGAAGGATTTAAATTTGTTGTGTTTTACAGAAAACAGGAACGTCGTTAGAATTATAAAATTATATAATAAAATATATATAATATTATAAAATATTACTGTAGTTAGCTGAAATGTTTTACGGCAAAAAGAAGCGAGTTTGGATACTGTAAGAAAACGATGATCCGAAACATTGAAGCAGACTCAATGGACACAAGAGAATTATATTGTTACTTAAGACTAATCATCACAGTCACCAGAAGTTAATCTAATAGATAATGTTTGGGCTTTAATTAAAGCCAAATTATGAAGAAAACATTTAACGTCAACAAAATATGTTTTTGGGTTTCTCCAACACACCTGAAGGTCGCTTTCTGTGGATTATGCAGATAATTATTTACGGTCGTTTGATTTTTCTGAAATAAATCCGGTCTCCTTTTACGAATTGCTTCATGCGAAAGTTACGAATAATACTCAAACTGTATTCCCTGGCACAGTTTGGCCGGTCGGAGGAATTCGGAGGCGCACCACACCTTGATAATCGAAGAAAATTGTCAACATAACCTTGATTTTCGGCTTCGGCTCACTTATGTACCATATTCGGCCGATTGATGGTCTGTTTGTGGGTTGTAAGTAAATATCCATCCCTTGTAGTAATACGTTTCGTGGTATGTATTGTTTCCACAGACGTTAACGCTAACCAATCGTGCTTTCACTTTTCTTTCGGCTATTTCAACGATGACGATAAGATCTATGACTGTTATCGTCGATTATCAAGCACCAATTAAAATTTATTGACGTGCTGATCATCAGTTGATGTTGATGGCCGTCCTGTAAGTGGTTCTTCGTCAACGAGTTATCGACCCTCTTTCTTTGAATAATTTGTACAAATTAAAAATACTTCCTCGCGACAGACAATCATCACCAAGGACCTTGTCCAACGTTTCGGCATCAGAAATTTGGTGAATAATTTCTCTTGTCGTAAAAATACTTTATGTACTCAACACTAATGATTATTTTGATATGACATGTGGCACAAATAGTCATACCAACCTAGGAACCTAGGATTTCGACGAGTGGGCTTTGATTGAAATTAAAACCCTTACCATATATGTACATACATTAAATATTATACCAGAGGACGTAAAATTGTAGAGAAGGTTCAATTGCGGACAAGTGTGTGAACTGTCAAGAGCTAACAAAATCGTATTAGTGGATTTCACCACTTTTGGCTCAGCAGGAGAAATGTTAACAGTGATGACAAGAGCATTCAATGAAAATTATGCTCAGAAATATGCATACATTGCTATTACAGACGTATGTTGCTCTTATGCTTTATATTTTTATACGTTTACATGCTACCATATCAATTAATAGGAATATCATTTGAGAATTTTTGTGAATTCATGCAAAATTGACGACATTATTTTCAAATTATGCTATATTCAAAGTAATATTTGTAACATGCAAATATAAGCTTCTTTTAAATATTTCTTATATTTGATAATATAATATAATTTAATATACATGTACTTGTATAAATTAAATATGTTTATTTGTTATACAAATTAAATTTATTTATTACATCGGTAAGACCAATTAATTGAATGTGTGCCGTTAAATGTATGTTAAATTAAAAGTATGTACTATGACGATTTAACTCGTCACCTTCGCCGTTCAGTTCTATAATGATTTTTCTTTGCCTTTTTGGCTTTTTGCCGCTGCCCAATTCTTCTTCTTTGATCATGTCCCGTTACACAGCTTTGAGTTGGCGTCTTGCTGCTGCTAAGTGGTATGCAGTTTTACGCTCTGCGAGAGCTGTTGTGAAGCGCATTGCGTTACGCAACCCAGCATATAAGTATAGACGCCGCTATTCTTGGCGTAACCCAGCATACAAAATTGGCCAGCCACAAGTGGTACGTTAACTACCCCCGTTGTTAAGATCGAACGTCCTCGGGTCGAAGTAAAACTTTTCCGTACCAAGATATTCTTCATTTTAGCATGCTGCTATTGATTGTCGATTGAACGAATTTCGGCGCAGACGTTAACATTTAATTTAATAAGGCTTAAATGCGACATATTACTTATATGATACAAAACATTAATTCGAAATTATTCTTTTTCTTATAATGATAAGTTTTCAAAAGATAAATAGTAATATTAGGAAAAAAAGAAAATGTGATTATTCAAAGCATGAAAAAGTGGATTCCTTTTTTTTGTGTTTTTTTTTCAGTAATATTAAAAACAGATATGGTTACTCAAAGCATAAAAAGGTGGATTCTCTTTTGTTGTGTTTTTTTTTCTTTTTTTTTTTTTTTTTTTTTTTACAGTACTACTTTATCGAAGAGTGCTCTTGTGTATCGGTTTGCCGTCAATCAAAACTGTGGTGCCAAGATCTTTATCGATAATTTTTTCCGTAAAAACTTTATCCAGTTTGTTACCAAGTCTTTTGTTTCGTCTTAAGAAAACTTTTTCCCCCGGATAATATGTTCTCAAAGATTTATTTACATTACACCTTTTTAAAGTTTTTTCCTGAGCTGCAACTAATATTTCTCTTAGACTTTTAAAACTTTCTTCTGAGTTACTGTAAAGTGCATCAATTGGCTTAGAATTAATTACGGAATGTATACTACAATTGTATTTGTGCGTTGCTAGTAATACAAATTCTATAATATCATCAATTTGCTGCTGGCTCTTAATACATCGAATAATTTCGAGCAAAGTGGAATGGAGCCTTTCAACTTGACCATTACTTTCACTGTGGAGAGTTGGTATAAAGAACTGATTTATGGAGAAATTATCTCTAAGCAATGTCATAATAGCATTCGATTTGAATGATTTTTCGTTGTCGGAAACTATAGTTTTAGCGTTTTTGAATATTACTAAAATTTCCAAAAGGGCGTTTTTTATATCGATCATAGATCTGGACGCTATAGGCTTTACAATAGCAAATTTAGACAGTTTGTCTATGCAGGTGAGGAATAACTGTTTAGGAGTCATAAATATATCAATGTGGAGGATTTCTCCCGGCATTCTAGGAATAGGAGTTTGGCCTATTACTGGGTCAGGTGGTTTACGTTAATACTTATTTTCCAAACATATCTTGCAGTTCATAATAACTGTTTTCAGTAATTTTTTTATGTTTGGAAAATAGTACTCACTAGAAATTTGTTGGAAGTTTTCGTGTAACCCACGATGAGCTCGATTGTGTTGTGTTGCTATCGTTTCGAGCTGATCGTCCTTATTGATTAAATCTGTGACAAGCTGTTCAGTATGAACAAACTTGACACCGGGAAAAGCTACACGTATCGAGTTCTGTATTTCGCCTAAAGTGGGGAGATCGCAGTGTAATCCATTGGTAACATTAGGATTAATAGCGCACTTTAAACACTGAATGAGACCTTCGACTGAATCATATGTAATGGTATGTCTAATCATTTTTTTGGAAAAGAATTTTCGTACTTTTACTGCATGAACTTGATTTAGATAGTAATAGCTGGTTCTTAAACTGATTTACCGCACACTTGACTGTCTTTATTATATTAGTTGATGATACCTCACTATGCAGTGTTTCGACAGACGCGGTGTCAGTTAGGTTATGAGAAAACTGTCTTGAAAGCGCATCAGCCACGATATTTTCACTTCCAGGCTTATAATGAAATTGAGGTGAAAATTCCTCAATAAATGCCCGCCATCTCTTCAGTTTGCTGTTCGGATTTTTCTCTGACATCGCAAATATAAGCGGCTGGTGGTCAGTAAAAATTTTGATATGCTGTACTCCGTACAAATAATGGCGAAGTTTTTTCAACGCCCACACAATAGCAAGTAATTCACGCTCGTTGACAGCATAATTTTCTTCACTTGCCGAAAGCGTTCGCGAAATCATAGTTATCGGGCGACCGGATTGTGATAAAACCGCGCCCAGTGCTTTAGAAGAGGCATCGATCGTAAGCTCAAATGGTTCCTTATAGTCAGGATATTGGAGTAAAACATCCTCAGATGCTAATATGCGCTTGATCTTTTCAAATGCACGTAGTGATTCGGAGTGAAGATTGATTTCTGTTTGAGTCGAGTTTTTCCTACCTATCTGACCGTTTGCACCGCGGAGGTGAAGAGTTAAGGGCTTAACAATGGAGGCATAATCTTTCACAAAGCGTCGATAATAGCCGGACAAACCGAGGAATGAACGTAAGGCACGCAGTGTTCTTGGGGTTTCATAGTTCATGATGTCGTGCACCTTATCTGGGGAGGTTCTTATGCCTTTTTCAGTAACAAGGAACCCTAGAAACTCTACTTCCGTTTTGAAAAATTTAGACTTTTCCGGTGACACCCTCATTCCAGCATTTGCAAGCTTTTGCAGAATACGGTCGATGTGCTCCAAATGCAATTCTTCATTTGGAGAATATATGATGATGTCGTCCACATAAACGTGGCAGAATTTCCCTATCACTTCGCATAGGACGTCGTCGATAGTCCTTTGAAATATGCTGGGCGCATTTCTTAGGCCAAACGGTAACCGACAGAATTCATATTTCCCATTATTAATATTAAAGGCTGTTTTTTGTCTGTCCCGTTCACACATTATGATTTGGTGGAAGCCGGATTTTAAATCTAAAGTTGTGAAAAACTTCGAATTTCCAAGGTTAGCTAATATTACAGACGTATCTGGTATAGGGTATCGGTCAGGAATCATTTTTTCATTGATTTTTCTAAAATCAATTACCATACGCAAGTTGGGCTTTCCATTCTCATCTACACCTTTTTTAGATACAACGTGCACGGGTGAATAGTAAGGCGAACAAGATTCCCGAATGATACCGTCTCTAAGTAGTAATTTAATCTCATTGTTAATAAATGGAGCTACTGATATGGGGTAGGGATAGCTTTTACTGTAAATTGGATCATTTGTAGTTGTACGGATACGGGCCTGGATTCTTGTATTGTATGGCAATTTCCTGTCTGGATCAGCAAAAGCGTTAACATTTTACTTATAATCTTACGGAATTGTGATTGAACTTTTACTGGTACTGAATCTTCCTCTATAGTAATTAGATTTACGTGATCACATGAAAGAAAGCGTAATTTAGCCTTACCGTTACGATAAAATAAATAGCCTCCAACTGTGTCAATTTTTGCATTGATATGTTTTAGAAAATCGTACCCTATTATACCGTCAAACGTGCTTATGTTCGACAACAAATAAAACGTTGAGGTATTTTCTAAAATGTTTATTTGACATTTTTATTAATGATATTTTCGCCGTTTATCGATTTTAGCCTAAAACTCTTTTCCAAGGGTTTAATTCCCTCAAGAAATGATAATGGCTTAATGTAGTTTTTTGACGTACCAGTGTCAATCAGAATGCGAAGCTCCTGACCGTTTTTGCCTTTTTTTGTTATGAACGGCAGGAGCGATTCTAGTTTAAATAATTGATTTGATCACTATAATCTGATGTGACATCATCCTCATCATAATTATAGTGATCTCTGACATTTTCGTTATAATCGTCCTCATAGTTTTGATATTCGTCATCAATCAGAGATGGCCCTACTTCTGGCATCAAGTTAACCTTCTATACCTTACGAAACGGTGAACGGTCAGAAGATAATCGGTCATTGGCACGTTTAAACGGCACGAGCGGGGTAAGGTTTGGATTTTGTGTGTTCGTAGTATATTTAGGAGAATGAGAATGTTGAAAAGGGAAATTTTGGAAATTATTACGCTGCCTATGGAAGCTTGAACCGTTATCAACTTCCATTGGGGTTGGGTTATTTAAGTTCTGGTTTCTGGTCTCTATTGGCTGATAGTGGTGCAATAATGGTCTTGGCCGAAGAAATTTATTTGCGTTACCCACTGCAAAAGCCTCTGCGAATTCATAACGCCTATGACTGGTTCGCAGCTCTTGTGCAACCGCCAAGGCTGATGGGAGGTCCTTGGGTCTTGCAGAGAATAAGATATCGCATAACGGTCTTCGGAGACCAGATATGAGAACGCGTAATGCATTCTCCCTAGCGCGTTCATTTAAAGCTGCTATGAGCTCATTGTTACCGTTGTGGGTCATAACTTGTTTATTTATTATCAAGGATAACTTTTTGTCTACCCTATTATAGTAATCAGTGATAGGTAAATTGTCCTGCCTTAAAATACTCAACTCATTCTCTAGTACATATAGTGGTCTTTTATCTGAATAAGTCTGGTCAAGTCTTGCGTTGAAATTCAAAATAGTGTTAAGGGACGCAAGAGTGGAGTTAGCAGATTCGATAATCTTATTCCTAAAAATGCCCATGGCAATATAATACTTCTCCGAACCCTCCTTATAATAAGTCATGGCAAAATGCGCGGCACTACGCCAACCCGGGTACGAAGCGAAATCACCCTTGATTTCCGGCAAATACTTAATCAAATCTAAACTTGCATTGTCTTCAATTAATGGGTTTATCGCAATCGGCAGGTCTGGTTCGACGCTAGGTAACTGCAAGCCATTAACTGCCAAAGTTAACTGACGAATCTGTTCTACCAGTTCCAACTTAGTGCGCTCGTTGGTCTCGTTAACGATTTGCAGCACCTGCTCTCTACTGACACTCATTTTACAACTTTTGTTTTAAAATCTTTGATAAGGGAAATTTGCTCCAAAAGAAAAAAATCAGCACATAAAAAGCTAAGAACAATTAATATAACTAGAAATACTTCTGATTATCGAAAAAGACTTAACTAGAAGGAACACGAAATCACCAACACAAGACAATTTCCACAAAAGAAGTTTAGAAGATTCAATTTAAATATCAAAAAGACGAAGGTACAATAACCTTTTTGTTTAATATTCTCTATTTCAGGAAGATTTCCAATATTCCTTTAAAGCCGAGAAAAAAAAAACTAAGACTTTGTGGCAAATTCACTTAATTTTATGGAATATATCGAAATAACAAAAATTTTATTTCAAACTCTTTAAGCTTAACAAATTCAAGATATTATTAGTAAATGTAATTTAACGCAAAACGTGTACTTTATAACCACGTGCTTCGATTCAAAAATTTTCTTTTACACGTTTTTGGTTTTCTGTTTTCCACAACCTAACCTTACTTTTGTTATGAAAATTTAATCCACTTTGAACATAATTTGAAAAATCACTTACATGTTTTATTTATTTTATATTATTCGGATTTTGATGATCCTTTTCCCAGGTACTATGGTCCTCTGTTCATAGAGTTAGGCAGCTTTTCAGGGTCCTATGATCCTTTTATTTGCTACAAGTTAGGCAGCTCCTCGGGATTTGATGGTCCTTTTACCACGAGTTGGGCAGCTTATCAGGATTTTATGGTCCTTTTGCCACGAGTTGGGCGCCAATTAAATATGTTTATCTGTTATACAAATTAAATTTATTTATTACATCGGTAAGACCAATTAATTGAATGTGTGCCGTTAAATGTATGTTAAATTAAATGTATGTACTATGACGATTTAACTCGTCACCTTCGCCGTTCAGTTCTATAATGATTTTTCTTTTGCCTTTTTGTCTTTTTGCCGCTGTCCAATTCTTCTTCTTTGATCATGTCCCGTTACACAGCTTTGAGTTGGTGTCTTGCTGCTGCTAAGTGGTATGCAGTTTTACGCTCTGCGAGAGCTGTTGTGAAGCGCATTGCGTTACGCAACCCAGCATACAAGTATCGACGCCGCTATTCTTGGCGTAACCCAGCATACAAAATTGGCCAGCCACAAGTGGTACGTTAACTTATATGCTGTATATATGAAATATTCTCTACTATAAAAACTTAATACATATAATACAATAATAATATATGTAAACCACCCCTTTTATCATTTAAAACTTTCATACGCATCTATCCTGCAAATATGTACGTAAGTACATACTTATTACATGTTTCTTACTTCTATTTATACTAACTAGTATGTTTACTTATTACTAGTTGATAGTTTAGAAAAACTACAGATTGTATTATTTGTTTAGGTTTGTTTACATATACTTATATTGTTTGCCTAGATACATTTGCTTTGATAAGGTTGTTGTGGTATTCAAACTCAATGTTGTTTTGATACTTGTTTGTTTAGGATTGTTTGTTGTAGTGATAGTGTATTTCAATTGTTCCATCTCAAGGTTTCTGCATTCTGTTTACTGAAACAAAAGGTTGATTTGATGTTTGTTACTATTATAAGGAATACATTCCTTAACTCGCGCGCTGCTCTAAGTGTACATGCACACATACATATGTGCGTATGACATTGCCACACAAATAATTCATACACAAATCTACATGTATACATGGCTGCTTTCGTAAACGCAATATACAAAGCATTTTTAAAACAGATGCCCATGCCATGCCATGCATTTATGCATTGCAACCCTGCTTTACGAAAATATGCAATGTATTTATATGACGTTTACGAATGCCCATGTGCATTGTCTACAGCTGTTAGAGTTAGTTGTGTTAATAAATAATTTTTTTGTGTTTACAAAAATGGATGATTTATTATTGAGCACATTAGGAAATACGATTACTTTGGCAGAAACTACAAGTAGTAGTAATAGCTTAACAATTGCTAAAAATTTTATAAAAAACCAACAGAGGTTGTCTGTCTTAGCTTACCGATGTGAAAATAAAAGACGAATTTTAAAAATTAAAAACTTTTCAAAGAGCATTGCGGGTATGCAGAATGATGTTTTTCATTCTCATTTTCGAATGGAAAAATCAACATTTAAGGTGACTTTCAACTAAATAATTAGTAACACATATACTATATGTATATTAATCTGTAATGTTTAGATTCTTCTGAACATGTTGAAACTACATATACTGGGTGTCAAAGTGTACTGGTCGTAATGGAGTTTCGTTGGAAAAAGCGCTGTACGCAACTATATGGAAACTTAGCAACAACACATCATTTAGAGATGTCAGCAACAGATTCGATATGGCGAATAAACTATTTATTAGAACCCTAAAAACAATTTGAAGCTTAAAAAAAGATGCCATAAAATTCCCAAATACTGTTGCAGAACAAAAACAAAAATGTGACGAATTTTCAGCTAAACGCAGCCATCCGTTCCCATATGTCGTAGGTTGTATAGATGGTACGCACATTTCCATCTCACAACCAGTTAAGGACAGTATTAGTTTTTATAATAGGAAGGGGAAGTTTTCAATTGTTGTCCAAGTAAGAATGTTAAGCTTTATTAAAAATTGTTCATTTATAATTAATTGAACTTGTTTAGGCAATTGTGGATAGTCATCTTAAGTTCATAGATGTGTTTATTGGCTGCCCCGGACGATGCCACGATGCTGCTATGTGGGAAATGAGTCCTATTAGAAAGTGAATAGTCAAGGGAGAATTAAAAATTTGTTCCGGTTACCATTTATTAGGCGATTCCGCATATCCGCGGGAAACCTTCCTAATGGTACCTTATAGAGACAATGGTTTTTAACACCTAAAGAAGTCAATATAACAAAATTTTATGCTCAACAAGAGTTCATATAGAACAGGCATTTGGAATATTGAAAAAAAAAAATTCCGTATTTTGAAATATATTGATGTGCTACATGCACATTTACCAAAAACTATCACGATGGCCTGTATAATTCTTCATAATATTATTATCGAAAATGAGACTGATGAACCCTGCGTCATAAGTGAAGAAGAACACATTGAACCATTTAATATCGAAAATAGCTTTTCACAATTACCAACTACAAGTCGACAGAGAGAACAAGCCAAAAATAAACGGGACGCCATTGCCACTTTACTATCTGCATACGTAATGAAATATTAACTGTTTTTTAAGTAATAAAACATGAATTTGATATAAAACTAGTAATCCCGGCTTGTTTACCTGCTACAAAGACGCCTCAATCCCCTCCCTCCCTGCAGCGCCTTTTGCTATCCGCTTCCCTTGCCAAATTCCACTACCACTCCCACCCCCAATCGAACATTAGCCTTACTAAGACACAGCTATTTATTATTGCTTTATTGAATAGATTAGTTTTATTAAAATTAAAATCACATTCATTGTCAAAACGCTTGTACATTTGTTAAACTTAAAAATTCATTGTATATTTAAAAAAAAAAAACTTAAATTAAGTCATTAAAAAATTAGGTATTAAGATTACGTTCTAATATTTTGTCATATAAATTTCGTATGGATCTTAGTTCCTGCACTTTTTGCTTTTCAATGTTTACTCTTTCCTTCTCACTCTCCACCAGTGCTTCTAACAATTTGGCTTGTTTTTCCGATTCGGTGGCCAAGAACTCAATGACTTCATTTATCTTCCATTTTTGGGCAGTTCCAACTACTTGGGTGAACTCTGATGATGGTGCAGATGGTGAAGGCGACGGAGTATCATTTGATGATAAATCATAAGTTAGTTGATCCAAAGAATAATCGAGCATGTTATCAGGTACAGATATACTGCTACGTGTACCATAAACATCATCCATCTCATCAAAAAAGTCCCAATTTGTGGCAGACTCACCGGACGTTCCATTTCTTCTTTTTATTCTTCTATACGTCCCCAACATATTGGTGAAGCAGCGCGTTATCTCATCCACTGAAGGGGAAAATGTATTGTCCACTTCTTGAATTTCCCGTCGAATTGTTTGTCAAATTGTGCTGCGTTTTTTTTATTTTGGCGGTGTAGTCACTTTCATGGCGAAGTCTTATTGACATGAGCAATTTTTTTACGCTCATGCGTCCACTTTTTATCACTACAAAGAAAAATTACGTGAAATAACAATTAAATTCTAATAAAAATATATATTTCAATAAAAATTACTTACTTCATTGGCAAACCATCCATTTCAACTCTTGCCGTTTATTTTGGACTGCAATGCATGTAAAACAAAAGTCATGCACATTTTGACAACTCATGCGCATGAAATAGGGTTGTCATTCATTTATGTATTCAATACTTTGTCTAAATTATTGCAGTGACGTTTACGAATAGTATGCAATGCATGCATGCTTTGCATATTGCGTTTACGAAAGCAGCCCATATCTGTATGCACATGTAAATATGTCGACCGCAAAAACTTCAAATATTATTCTACAAGAAAAAAAAACATCTCAAACATCATCATACATACTTATATACGTACACATGTAAATATGTGCGTATGACATTCCCACACAAATAATGCATACACAACATACTATAGCGTTCACATGTAGATATGTCACCCGCAAAAATTACAAATATTGTTCTACAAAAACAACAATCGTCTGAAATAGCATCAGAAATCAATATGGCAGCCAAATTACCGACGTCAAAATTTATAGTAAATTACACAACAACAAAATTTTCATTCATAAACGCAAGCGCACATTCAACGAGCAAATTTGCGTATACTCCTATACATATATGTATGTATTAAAATATATTAGAAAAAAATTGACAACATAGTTTATTTGTCGATTTTCAAGTCAAGAAATATTTCAAAGAAAATATTCAATATTCTCTGATTTATGTGTACAGTCAATCCCGCTTAAGTAGTACTCCGCTCAAATGAAAATCAAATCCCTCCTTCATCACTCTTAACAGCCTATATTATATCTTGCTGCTTCTCACGGTTTGTTTCTTGAAATACATAGAAATTATTGTTTTAAGTACCGCCCGCTTAAGTATACGCACTCGTTTATGTACCAGATTATATTTTTATTTTTAACAAACCACAAAAATCTGTATATTTTATTGTGGAGCATAATCGGGATTGACTGTATTTGTCAAGGAATGTAAAAAATGTTTTGTAATTCTGAAATATTTTTACGCAGCTGCGTCGATATGTATGTAAGCTCTCACATAAACATACAAATTTACGCTGGTTTGTAGGCGAAGCTGTTTCAGCGGCAAGGGAAGCGGTGACAATCGCCGGCGATTAGTTTATTTTTTTCGGCCCAGCTTGGATTTTCTACCAACAACACAATGTTGTGACGCTTTGTCGTCTCGTCAGTCCTTCGACACATTGACTTTTTGACAAAGCGGGAAGTTCGGCCATTGGTTGTCCGTGACAACGGAGGTTTTGTATGAAACAATGGGTGTATATATTAGGTTGTCAAATATCTCCCTTCCGCCTTTTTGTCTTTTGAATTTCGCGGCTACGTATAAAGCGCTGCTGTTCGTATCTGGCAATACTATGTATACATCTTTGGAAAGGTCTTGACAAAACCTACAAAACGAAGCTATGCATGATTAGTTTGCATATTGCGTTCAACAGTTATAGACGTGTAAACATGGAGTTCACTAATGCCAAAATGCGCTATCCTTCGTTAAAGGCAAATCCGCTAGAGAAACGCTCCGTGAGATTAATGGTGTTTTGGGGGATAGAACGCTATCACGTCGAATGGTTTCGACGATTCAGAGCGGGTGAAAACGACACCATGGAAGACCTGTGACGACGAATACCGATCAAATCATGGAAAACATCGAGTTAGACCGATATGTGGCATCTCGTGGCATCGCCCAAAAGATGAGAGTTGGTCATCAATCCATTTTAAACCATCTGCAGATACATGAAAAAGCTTGATGTTTGGGTGTCGCATGATTTGACGCAAAAAAAAAAAATTGGACCGAATCAACGCCTGTGATATGCTGCTGAAATGGAACAATCTCGACCCATTTTTGAAGCGGATGGTGACTGCGACGAAAAATGGACCACATACACAATTCCGGTGAATCGTGCCAAACAGAGGCTAAGCCGGGATTGACGGCCAGGAAGATTTTGCTGTGTGTTTGGTGGGATTGGAAGGGAATTATCCACTATGAGCTGCTCCCATATGGCCAGACGCTTAATTCTACTATCTACTGCGAACAACTGGACCGCTTGAAGCAGGCGATCGACCAAAAGCGTCCAGAATTGGCCAACAGGAAGGGTCTAATGTTCCACCAGGACAGCGCTAGACCACACACTTCGTTGATGACTCGTCAGAAGCTACGGGAGCTCGGATGTGAGGTTTTATCGCATCCACCATATGGCCCGGACATAGCGTCAAATGATTACCACCTGTTCCTGTCCCTTGCGAACGCCTTTGTTGGTGTAAAGTTAAAGAGGCTTGTGAAAAGTGGCTGACAGAGTTCTTCGCAAATAAGAAGGGGGGTAGAATGAAGTTGCCGTCTAGATGGAAACAGATTAACGAACAAAACGGCGCATATTTGAACTAAGTCCGATCACCGTAACATATTTTATAAAGCATTGAATAAAGAGCAAAAAAACGGAAGGGAGATATTTGACAACCTTATATTTACATACAAAGTTCTGTGTAGACAAATTTATATGTGAATATGTGAACTTTATGCGTACGGTTTTTTAAAATATGTTTACATGTACACATATGAAATTATATGCATATGACATGGTATTTTAAGATGTTATCAAAACTTCTATGACTTTATTATACATTTCAACAGAATTCATCATTAAATGGGTCAAATTGCACATACATACTTATATACTTACATACATACTTATGTGCTTTGATATCAAATATAAGGGAAAATCTATAAATGATATCCATAGTCGTTTAGGCATTGTAAATATGCGAATCTGTAAGCGTACATTTAAATTAGCATCACTTTTCTCATTTAACACTGAAAATGCTCAATTCTGCTATTTTCGACCCCTTCATATTAAATGCTGGTGAAATCCGTTAATAATATTTTTGTGTTGAAATTCACTAATAGAAAAGAGTACCCCTCCAAAAAATTAAACATCGTAAATTTGGCAACGCGTTGAACCTTCTCTATAAGATATCGCTAAAAGGATTTTCTCCGAATTGTAAAACTATATCTCACACATTGACCGATCTGTTTGGTAAAAAGTCAGTCATAGGCACTGAAGTAAACATTTTCAGAAATGGGGCCTTAAATGCTTATGATGGTGATAATTTTTAGACTTATCATAAGGGCACTATTTATTCAAAGTTGTATCCCGATATAACCTTGAATACATGATCTATATACTGGAAAGTGAAATAATCGCATGGAATGTTAATATGTATTATATGGGAAGGGGCCATAATTGAAATTCGATTTCGCCCATTTTCTCACTGTAACCCTGTAATGTCAAATAACGGTATACACGTAATGTTATTGAAATTGGTCGAATACATCCGGAGATAGGTGATTTCACCTAAAAGTAGATGGTGCCACACCCAATGTCCAATTTTGACATCGGCTCTTATAAAGCCTTCTTGTACCTACCTGGATGTAAAATTTAGTGACTTTTTCGCTTTTTAAATAAGTAACTTAAGTAAGTTTTCTTTTTGTGGGCGTGGCAATGGTTCTCCGTAGTTCACCTGCCCCTCCCCCCGTGGATCCGCCCCTTCTCTGTAGCAACATGTTGCAGGAGTATAAAGATATGAAAATATATTTGAGTAATTTATGTGGGAAAAATCATTTACCAGTTTTTTTCGTCATTTCACGATAGTATATGCTTGTATATTTTATATATGTAAATACTAGCTGTTACCCTGTGCGTTTCGCTACACCTAAATCGAATAAAACTCTTAAGGGTTTTTACTTTGTGTTTTATTTATTGTTGTAAAACTGTTACTTATTTATAAAACATTTATAAAACATATTGGTATACAACATTTTTGGTTTTCCCACCTGGCGCGTAAATGAATAAGCACCAAACGATGCGGTGGCAGACCGGGGTGATATGTTATATGTTGTAGCTTCTCCTGGCAGTTTTTCTTGAATGGCAAAATTGATTTCGTTGACGTGTACATTTTTCGGTGACAATATTGCGCGTTCACTTAAATAATCGTGGCGTTGATAGTGTTGAACAATAGTCGGAAATACACTTTCAATCAATTCTACTTTCGATTGTAAAAGTGTACAAAAGTTGTTCGGCAATGTGATCAAACCGGTATCATCGATTGGTCCAACAACTGCTTCGAAAACGCCGCTGCGGATCGATCATTTTGCAATTGGACTCGCATGTTGATGGTAAGAGTCAGCCTTTGAACATGTCTTCACAAAACTGACGATTTTAAACATCGACATCGTTTCGTCGGCAGGAGTTGATCGAGGAATGACTGACAAAGTTTGCCGAAAATCGCCGGATAATAAGACTAATGCTCCGCCAAAAATTTGTTGCTTTTGGCGTAAATCTTGCATTGTTCTACTGAATGCTTCTAATGACTTTTTGTTAGTCATTGGGCACTCATCCCATAGAACTATTCCAGCTCCTCGCAAAACTTTTGCCATTGTTGAATTCCTCGATATGTTGCATGTTGGTGTTTCAACGACTTGGATGTTCAACGGTAATTTCAACGCAGAATGTGCTGTTCGGCCGCTACCAAGTAGAGTAGCAGCGATGCCTGATGAAGCAATTGCCAGCGCAATTTTCTGCTGTGACCGTATAGTAGCAAGAATCAAAGAGATCAGAAACGTTTTCCCTGTACCACCGGGCGCATCAAGAAAGTAGAATCCACCGGCGTTATTGTCAACCGCTCGTATAATCTTATCACAAGCATTTTTCTGCTGAATATTCAATTTGGTAATGTTAGCTTGTATGAAAGCACGCAATTCATTGCAATCGTATTGTTGTTCACGTTGAAGCTCATGGTCAATGACTGGGCGCAGTAATGCCAAGTTGCGCTAATGCCTTATTCACAATTGTAAGGCACAGATCTTCAACCAATATCAAAGCAGAATTATACTTTTGTAATGTATATAGCAAGTCTGCGTCCGATGCTCGATTACGCGCCAAAATTAATAAGTCCTCGGTCATGCAGTCTTTTTACTTATTCCACAGTTATTGCGGATTTGACCGAAGGCATGTAGATATTATTATGGCGAATAGTACGCGTATTTGTTTTGGATGAGATGTGAGTGATGCGTCATGAAGTGCGGTGTCCCAATGCATATCATCTTCTAACAAATGCAATTGCTGACATGCTTCACGATACGTCGCACACAACTGAACGTCAACAGTTTTCAAATCATCAAATGATCTTGGTCCGGTCACGTTGACTAATAGCAGACGCAAATAGAAACATTCGGCGTTGTTCGGAGGATGGTGTAAATGTGTCTTATGGCATCGGTTTTACGGACATTTAGATAACCGTCAACACGCTCCCCTTGCTTTCGTCGTTGAAATGTTTTCGATGATGGATTGCAAGTGGAATATTGTGGTATTTCGGAATATAGCAATGTTCTTGCAAATTTATCGTTTTCACACAGCTCGAAAAAGGTAGTTAGTGTTGTCCCCGGTGGTCGTGTTAGAGTATGCATATTTGAAGTACATAAATAAAAATATGCATATTTGAAGTATATAAATAAAAATGGAAAAATTAACCTAAAACTACATCTTAAACTATGTATTTTACCCACACACGCATATGCAATAAGACCCACCAACAGTGTATTTGCGAACCGCATGGAAGCACTTACGAAACAATAACAATACTCACTTGCTTTGTGTGTGTTGCACGGTCAGCAGGAAAACACAAAATCGGTTCGAATAAATGTAGCAAATCGATGGAATTAAATCTGGAAAAAACACACAATGTTGAAACACTTTTTTTACACACACCGCGCATTTTCAAACGACAATCGAACCGCATGGCATCACATATGAAACAACAACAATACTCACTTGCTTTGTGTTGTACGCAGAATGTTAATCACGTTGAAATCTGAGAAAAATACACACAATGTTGAAACATTTTTTTTGATACACTCAGTGCATTCGGAACACTTACGTTTTGTATGTCTTGTTAACTTGACAGTCATCCATAGAAAGAACGAATGACACGCAAAAACGATCAACATGCGATGTCAATGTTTTTTATTAATTGTAAACATCCGCCAGTTGTTTCTGTTTATTAGTAAAAGGCGTTTGACAGGACTGCCAATCTTGTGGCAAACCATTATTTCATGAGAATTTGTATAGGCGGGATGTATCATTTTTTTTTTTCTTTTTTTTTGCAAAACGTGCAATGATACACACATTAAATTTCTTATGTGCACCCTCCCAACAGACCCCAATCACCTCTGAAAATTTCATTGAAATCGGGCAAACCGTATAGGAGGAGTATGCGAACAGGAAGTTTTGCCACTTAATTTTATATATATAGAAGATAAGGTATTATTTTTTATATTTCTATACACATATTTTTACGTTAATGGTATATTGTATTTTTCCTAAAAAACATTAAGGAGATGGCACAAACATCTCAGAATCAAACACGTGTTGTTGCTCCCGTGTCTATTCCCAGTAATTATCTGGACCCATCTCTTAATAAAACTTGCTCCCGACCTGCTGAAAATCTGCCATTGAAAACGTCAACACTATCTAACGACAGGACTGATATAGAAATTATAGTAACGAATCCTCACTATCAACCAACGGCATATATGACTTCACGACCAAATACAACTCGTCACAAACTGCTTCGGGACTTAAGTCATACAGCGTTATCGTCAAATGAAGAGATTTACACCGACCATAGTGAATATATAGAGGTAGGTATGTTTTTTAGTTTCTGAAATATTCTTAATTTTGAATGTAGAAATAATCGAAATAAAGTTCAGATAATAATAGTGATATAAAAGTATTTAGCCCTTTAATTCCATCGGATTACGACACCCCTCAGTCCATTTCCGTATATCCTATGAAACCATATTCAAAATATTTTCTGTACAAAATATACCATCTTAAATGTCCAAGATGGATTTACGATAATTTATCTATTAAAAACCCAGTATGGGTCTTTGTTTAGTTGAGTTTATTTTAAACGCATCTCCACTCTTCTTTTCTGTTCTTGAATAATTAATTATAATAATATTTGATCATATTTATATTTATTCAATATGAAACACTAAAACTTCTAAAATTTTATAGCTTGAAACAAATCGGAAAAAAGAGTATCAACGGGACTTAATGGAACAAATCGTAGAAAAAAGGCGTACTGTTCAACTTTTACGAGAAAAGGAACGTATAGAGGATGAAGCTTTAACAAGGTTATAGTAATTCTGGTATTTTAACAAGCACCATATGTTGAATTTGATAACTATGACAATTACAAAACAAAAAATATGTGTAAAAAATATTTTTTTTTTTTAAATTATGCACTTTAGTTGCTATCCTTGTTTTGCTAAGTATGTGTAAGTTACCAAGATGTCCAAGTTAATTTTTTACTGTGTGGTAGTAGTACACACAATTTTTAAAGCACTTGTTTAAAATCTTAATATATTTGATGTATAACTTTAACTATGTATAACTTTTAAAAGAATGTTTTCATGAAAAAAAAAACAATTTTTGTTTAGCGCTAAATTTTGTATAAGGATATCATGTTTTCGAAATCGTAGGTTTATTTGCTTTAACGCAAAAGATCAAAAAATCCCATGTTAAATTCATGCGAAAAGTAAAATTATTATAGTACGGTTAAAATTGACAAACAAGAGCTTATTTTCGTGGAATATTTTTATCAAGGCCAAAACTGAATCTTCGGTGACCGTCTGAAAAATATCAATTTGGAAAAACGGACATCATTATGTATACTTTAATAGATGAAGGTGTTTTGTCAACTAATATTTACATTATATTCATGCACTATTTATAATTACATATAATTTGAAGGCGTTTACAAGAGCAACTTAAATCAATTCATTTGGAGGAACAATTGGCGAAGAAAAACATTTTCACTGAAAAGGTATACAAATTATTAATTATTCGACTTGGCATTTGCATCAGTTTTTATTACTTTTTATTCCGTGCTCAACAAAATTCGAAAGGATACTAAGCAAAATCGGCTAATGAGATCTCAACTTCTTGCTAAATTAGAAAATGATGCTAATATGCTATTTGACAACAAAAGTTTCGAAAAAGGGGAAATCCCAGCGGACACTGGCAATGGAAGTTTAAAAAATAGCAAATGCTATGAGAGGGGGGATGTAAATAAAAATAAAGTTTATAAATACTTTACTAATTCAACTCGCCAAGACAACCACCATTATAACAGTATGAGCTCGTATACTAATATAATTCATGCCGATAAACATTTGGCTGAAAAAAAATGTTTTCACTTGAGTGAAAAAATTTGCTCTAAATGTGATGAACCGTTAAAGAGCTATGAAAGGTGTTGTCTATATTGCCAAGAACGACTTTATACAAACGAAATAGAACGTGGAGAAGTTCAATCAAAGGTTAAAGACAATGTCATTTATTGTGATAAACACAGTTCAAGAATTGACAGGACATATGAAAGGGAGAATTGTAGATCTAGTGAAAGTTTTCAGTTTGATGAAAGTGACATGGAAAAATATACATACCGTTTTGTATTAGTTTGTCATAAATGTGAACGAATATACATAGCTTGTCAAAATTGCGTTGTAAAAAAAGCCGTTTGCCGAGCCTGTCATCGTAAACTTAATATTTGCATGCGTTGTAGACGTAATTTATGTAATATATGCAGGAATAAAATTGCTACGGGCCAGAATACGGACCGAATATATACGAATGATACGCAGGCTAATAAACAGGTGAGAATGAATTGTTTAGGTTTTGTAAATATTTATAATAAACAAAGAACTTGTTGTTGTTCTTCAACCCTTTAAATAGTTATTATTTGTTAAATGCTTCATTATTACAGATTGAAGAAAACCATTTAAAGCAAGGCGTGGATTCATTTCGCATACTTAATTTAAATACTACCCCAAACATTGCTGAAGATGGTTACAACAGTTCATTAATTGGTACCGTTGCTAAAGATACACCATGTCATCAAATTAAAGATAATTTGGGGGATGAGAAGCCACAAGTTCCTCATTTGGATAGTATTGAAGTAAAATGTTTTTATTTAGATGAAGACGAAAATTCGTGCATTGACGGTGTCCGCCACGAAACGGATAAGCATCTGTCTCGATACATGAAAAATTATGGTGATGTCGCCCGATTGCGGATAGACAAAGAATGTAGCAAAAGCGAATCTCGCCATTTTGGCACACAAACAATCAATTCCAACTTGAAGCGGCGTGATATTATGCTGAAAGAGGAGCATTATTTGTCGATGCCATTGCTACGAGAAATGCCAAAAATGACGAGAAAGCAATTATTAAATTGTCCCGAAATGGACACAGCACATAGAACACGGAAACTCAATTGTATCAAGCAGAAGTGGGAGGTATGGCAGCTTTAGATATATCCATATTGTTTATATTATATACGAGTAGAACAGGCAGGTTCTGTAATTCATGGATATAAAAGTGAAAAATATACTTAGTGCAAAATTAATTTTATATCGAGAAAATACGTAATTAAAATAAAGGTAATTTTCAACTTTAAAATCGAAAACTACAAGCTTCCTGCGGCTATAACTATATATATTCTTGATCTGAAGAATCTCCTCTATCCGAACAAACCCATTTTATTCCCGAAATTCTGGGACGGTATACTAAAGCCGATCCAAGTATTGCCTCATTGAAACCAACACGACTAAAAATAATTTCCGTAACATGATCTACCAGAAAAAATATTTTAGGTTTAAATAAGGTAAAAACTAGTAATTTACTTTTTCCAAAGAAGTTTTCTTTAGCCTATTTTTTTTATCAGGTTTGTACGATTTACAAAGCTTTCATTAGGTTTCATTAGTTTCTAATGCTACTGGTGAGGTCACTATATTATTCACATTAACCGCAACCAATAGTTCTTTCTGTATTTAGCTGATCTCCAATCTTTGCAAATATACTATATACGCACTAATTTTTTATTATTATATTGATGAACATATGCATTTTATTTTTTGAATAATTTGAAAACAATTTTTTCGTTTTTTAGAATAACAAACCCAAACACACTCGTTTGTGTATATATTTTAATTTCAACTTTCACTCGAATTCCAGAACCTGCCCGATAGTATAATATGAAGATATTTAAATGTAATACATGCTTACGAAATTTGTATGAATTATAATATTCTAGGTGCCAGCCGTACAGAAGTGTATTATTACTCAGAATTCTCATACCCTAACTCAAGTGGGCGCTATACGAAAGCAACTACAAGCTGAATGTCTGAGTGATGCGCAAATTTATTAGGTTTTATTTATCAAAGTGGTAGTTTCTAGAAATATTTTGGATAATAATTCAAATTTGTATTGACAGTATGAACTTTAGAAAATACATATATCATTTATTTTGTATCATCAAATTTTATTGTTTATATTATTTTGTACCATACATTTATTTTCACATATGTAAGGGGTGTTCCAATTCTAGGTTCCTTACTTTTTTAAAGAAAAAACACACAAACTTTAAATATAATGGAGAATATCTGTTATCATTCGAAAGACCATTCTTTGGCATTTATTTTTGAAGATTATCTCTATCAAAAGCTGGCCGCGGCTACATCTCAAATGGTCCATCCGTTGAGTCGAATTTTCAATGACTCGTTCGAACAAATGTTTGCTCCAAGGCGTGAATTGAAGCAGGATTGTCCGCTTAAACTTTAGACTTTACATATCTCCATAAGAAAGAGTCTAACGGTGTGAAATTATTTGCTCACCGAAGTGTTCTCTAAATAAATCCATTGATGTATGCGATGTGAGAGAAGTGGCGCCGTCTTGTTAAAATTAAACGTTGCCAGATCACGGACTTCAATTTCAGTCATCAAATAGGCGATTATCATGGCGCTATAACGGTCGTTATTGATAACCGTCATCATTTACGAATAAATATGAACCGATGATTCCCCTGGCCCACAAACCACACCAAACCCTTGTTTATTCTGGATAATATTAAAAACGTTAATAACAACATCGAGAGTATAAAAAAATTACTTCAAAATCAACTATATTTGCTGGAGGAAAAGTAAAACTCCAAGCATCTGTAAAGAAGATAGAGACAAGGTCTACCAAAAAATTAAGCCAAACAGATATTTTAAAGTTATTTTAATTAAACGTTTTTGTTATTAAATATATTTATTATATATTAAATATAAAGGATTACTATATTACGACTGTTGTAAGAGCGCTCATGTCGAAAAAAAAGTATATTATTTAGATATGTATATTGTACCCATGTTATCAGTAATATATATAATATGTTCGGGCATTACTAATAGATTTGGAATTTTACAAATTAGAAAAAATAGTTTAAAACTTATGAAAAAATGTGTATTAAAAAATCTATTTAAGGATGACCCATTTAATAAAGATTAAATCAAATATGTGAGAGCGGTTTTTAAATATATAGAAAAAACAAAGAAGCAAGTGTTGAAGACTACGACAATAGGGATGGATTAGTATTATATCTCAGATGACGGCTAGTAACCCATAACGCTATGAGCCTATGCGTGATCTGCTTGGATTTTGCATACGCGGACAAACGTCCTATCCACATAATTGAAGAGAAACTAAGTATCCTAATGCTGGGAGTAATGTCAATTTGAGAGTACTACAACGAAGTAAATAAAAAATTTACCCTGCTAATAAATAAAACAATTCTGACACAATAAAGTTGTTTGACAGATTTTCTACGAAACAGAATCTGACCTCCTAGGGTACAATTTCCTTAAAAAATTTTACTATTAGCAAAAAATAGTAAAACTTTGTTCACAATTTCAAAATCTATCTCGTCCCCCTCAAAGTAATTCCTCTTGGCCGCAATACACCTGTTCCAACGTTTTCTCCAATCCACGAAAAAGTTAAAGTCTATTTCCGGAATAGCCTTCAATGCGCATAGCGTTTCACATTTGATATTTTCAATTGACTCAAAGCGGTTTTCCCGGAGCGGTCGTCTGAGTTTGCTAAATAGGCAGAAGTCACACGAAGCTAAATCGGAAATAGGGTGGTTGCGGTATGATGTAGGTTGAAAATTTGATGAATAACTCCTGAAGAATCAATGCAGTACGACGGTGCATTATAGTGGAGCAAAAACAAAAAGATGTCGGCCCATAAATCCGGCCTCTTTTTACGAATAGCTTCGCGAACGACGCATAACACTCAAATAGTAATCCTAGTTGAAATTTGGCCGGTCGGAAGGAATTCAGAGTGCACCACACCTCGATAGCAGCAGTAAGATCTCTGACTGTTAATCGTCGGTTCTAAAGCACCAATTTCTTTATTTTATTGTCGTGTTGATCATCAGTTGATGTTGATGGCCGTCCTGAACGTGGTTCTTCGTGAACGAGTTATCGACCCTCTTTGAATAATTTGTACCAATCAAAAAACTTGCTCACAACAAACAATTAACACCGACGGCCTTTTCGGACGTATCGGCATCAGAAATTTGATTCCGCATTGTTGAATAATTTCATATATCGTAAATTCGCTGAATGCACTTTATTAAATTTAAATTTATTAAAAGTAAGACGCAAAACTTCCTCAAATCGAGCAAACAAGGAACAAGGATATTCCTCACATCGAGCCGAGGGTAATAACGGCAAAAATACTGCTGTTAATAGCGGCCACTTCTATTTATAACAAGATAACGACCCAAAACACGTGCAGGGTTGCTATGAAATTATAAATAAATCCATAGGTCCCGCAATCACCATACATTAATCCTATTCAAAATATCTTGAACTTTTTGAAAAATCGTATTCGAAAACATCGAAGTTCATCAAAATAAGGCCAAGAAGCTGGATCATGGACTTAGTGGGTCAAAATATTCGGAAATAATACTAGAAATTGAGTGGAGAGCATACATCGATGTCTAGGGACAATGATAGCAACAAATTGTAGGCCAAAAACCGCTAAAACTACTGTAATTACTTTTGATTTATATAAATAATCGTTAGTGTATGTAAACTTTTTTGATATAAATTATGCCAATTTTAAGCTTTAGCATTAATTTTTTTTATTTGTGTAAAAAAAAATATTTTAATATGCTAAATTTAATGTTAAATATACATCTTTTGAAATGGACAGAAAAAAACCACAAAATTTATTCATTTTATAGCTAATAAACGTGCCGTAATTTAATGGAACTAGGTGTATGTAAACTTTATTGGTCCACTGTATGTACATTATTGCAATGTATAATACTGTACTCAGTACGTGGATTGAATAGAAGAGTTTCTCAAAACAAAACTGTGTGGGCCAAGTTTGAGAATATTTCGTGAACTTCTTCTACAGAGACTTCAATGTCATGACGCGTGTGTAGTTACGCCAGGCCGATCAATCTATCATTCAGAGCTTGCATTCGTTACAGGAAGTGTGCAGAATATGCGAAGAAAACCATGATTATGGGGTATAGGTCTACAGCGCAGTTCTTCAACGTTTCCTATGCAGTAGTCGGTAACTTGGTTGTCTTTTGACTTCTGCCTCTGCCCGATTCGCTTGAAACGTCGCCCGACGCTGACATTATCCAAAAGTTCTTTGAATCTATCTATCAAGATATCAACTTCTTCTACTGGGAGCAGCAAACTCAGTTGAAATCCATCCAATACTTCTCTAGAAAAGCGCGTTTTCATAATATTCTCACGCAGAAATTTTCGCCTTTGTTTTGTCGACCATAGATTCTTGGTTTTTGTTCGTCAACTTTCAGTTCTGACGTCATATTCGTGTCTGAATAAATGGATGGAAAATGTTCCTCAGCTTTTTGTCTTCGATTTCGGAATTTTACAAGCAACGTATCTATCATATTTAATGCCTTTTCCAGATCGATCGGTTCTTTCTGAAGAATCGCACTGAGTGAATGTGTTAGAGATAGAATATCCCAACTATAAATTCAAATTTGTATACGGCTGAGATGACTATCGTTGTTTTCCCGTTCTTTCCTTATTTTTCCAGTTACTAATTTTTATCAGAGCTTTAACGATCAACGACACTTTTGCGGAAAATTGGATAACTGCATCGCGCCGTTGAACCCATCTTGTTTCACATAACTGGATAAGATGTTTACCAAGTTTCGCGAATTTTTTTCAAGGACAAATCGCGGAGAAGGTATCAATTGAACAGATCACAGATGGAACTGAATTCAACAGTTTACAAGTTCTTTATCAAGCCGCGTCGTTTCAAATTTAACACTTTCAGTTACGGATCTGCCTGGATTTATTAACAATTTTTAGCAGTAGTAAAATTCTAAGTAAGACATTTAGCCCTTGGGCTAACTTTCATTTCCGAAACCCTTAATAAAGAAAAATGAATTATGTCATAAATTAAAAGGAATGTACATTAAAAACTCTTCGTAATTATCTCTACAGTATAACGAATCTCGAAATCCATACAGTTCATCAACCCTTGACATTTGCACTGTCAACCCGTAACTCCAACCGAAAAATGAAAAGATGGCATGCATTTATTTGCTCCAAATTTCATATACCAACCTGCTAAAACTAATATAGTGGCAGGAGCGCTGTCGCGGCTTGACGGCAGACTTGTGCATTTAGGCAGCTGATAGTGAAATTTGTTTATTTATTAAAAAAAAAGTGAAATAAAAGTGTGCGAAAAAGTTAAGAATATTGGAAAAATGTATAGCAAACTGTGCGTTGTTTATTGTCTGCCATCTAAATATATTAAAATTTGTTTTTGTTAATATACTTACACATAATTTATTTAGCAATATAAAACTGCTTACCTCTGATGCTGCACACGCAAAGGAGGCGGCAGACTTCATGCGACATCTGTCAAAAAATAGCAAAAATCGGCCATTTTTGAGCAGTGTTGCCTACACAAATTTGGAAAATTCAGCTAAATGCACGGAATTCTTGTGCATTACAAACTTACATTAACATGGGTCAAATGTGCAAGTAAATATAAATTAAGCCCGCTAATGATATTAGCGCTGTAGTCTGTGAGGACTATAAATCACGTAGAAATCATTCAGCATATAGAAAAAAAATATTTTTTCAGGAAGTATGAAAACAAATTAAGCTATTTGTAAGAAAGTGTGTAATATGTAACAAAAATAAATATGACCCTAATCCAAAAATAGTAGCAATGGGCGAAGCTTCAATTCCTAAAAAAAGTTAATAGCTTGTAACGAAGCTTTTTGCTGTCCCTGATTCTTATAGTTTGCTGAGGTATACGATGTCCAGGGTTCGTTACAGTAAATTTGTAAACAGTGTGGCTCTCCACGAATCGTAATTTATTTTATATGATAATTGTCTCCCGCGTTGTGATGTCGTCGACCGAGGAAAGTGCTGTGGCAGGGTAACTGGGCGTTTCGACAGGCATTTACGTACGTTGCTGTACGTATTGCCTGTGGAGACTTCATATTGTTTACGGGGCATCTCGACAGGCTAAAGTTTATGACATACTAACTGTCAATCATTGCCTGATCATCGGCCATCTAACTCTCCGCAAAGCCGGTGCTGCGAGCTAGTACACCCGCAACATGTTGCGTTGGGATGGCGTGTGTTGCTGGCAGTGGCGTGGTTTCACCGTTGGGTATGCATGCTTGTTGTTTCGTCTGCTTATCTGGTTTCTCCGTCTCCTTTCCGTCTCTACCTTCATGGGTGGTGTGGGCTAAATTCTGTATAGATATTTAGTTCTCAGAAGCTTCACATAGATACTTGTATATTTTACTCGCAAAAATCATCATCACATGAATAGATGTGATTTTGAATTCCTAATATTGGAATACATAGAAGACAAGTGAAATATTGAAGAAATGGTTTTATATTTCAAATCCCTAGATTTTAGGATGATGAGCTAAGCTTCACAACATAAAAAAAGAATATAATTTGGTGATCGACTAGAAATAGTCTTACGAGCCACTCAACAATATAATTTAAAAAACGAAAAAACAATATCACCCTGGAGAAATAATTTATGAAAAAATAATAGGGGAAACAAAAAAAATCTATGAATAAAAGTTGGAAGTTAATGAAAGTTAAGGGAATAAAATAGTACTTAATAAAGTCCATTAAGATAATATTTTTTTTTTGTTTTTTTATTATTTAACTTTACTATTATTTATTAAATCTACCCTGCTTAAGCGAATAACAACAAGTTTTCGAATCTTAAACTACTCACTTAATTTACACCCTACATGGGTGAGTATTTTTTTTTTTTTAACTGGGCCTGAGATATATTACGTCTGGGCTGGTAGGTCATTTCTACGTAATCTTAAGCTCCTGTCACACGCAATAACGATCTTGCTAGTTGGTTTGGGTGAATCGATAGTTTCAATGCATATTTCGGGCTTCGGTGCTCTATTTCAGTTCGTACATCTGGAATTCTTAAGTCGCCTTGGATGTTCTCATTTCGGATATACCACGGTGCTCCGGTGATTGTACGAAGAATTTTTGATTGCGCACGATGAAGAATTTCGATGTTGCTGCTACTCGCGTTGCCCCACAGCTCACACCCATAGGTCCAGATTGGTTTTAAAACTGTGTTGTATATTATGACTTTATACTCCAGACTAGGGCTGAGCGAGAGTTAATAAGCCAGTGCAAAGAAGCTGCCTAAAACTTAAGGTAAGTCCTTTCAGCCTCTATGTGATTTCGCCAAGTGAGTCGCCTATCCAGATGGACCCCTAGGTAAGTAACATGATTGCTTTGTGGTATTTGTACGGTATTCAGTGTCAAAGGCGAACAGCTACTTTTGTTAAGGGTAAATGTAACGTGCTTACATTTTTGCTCGTTAACCTTTATCCTCCAGTTTGCGAGCCAGTTGGCCATAGCTTCAATATGATTTGCTAGGAGCGCATTTGCATGAATTGGGCACTTGGAGCGGCTGATTATTGCAGTGTCATCGGCAAAAGTAGACATAGTCAAGCGGTCGTTTACAGGGATATCTGAAGTGTATAAAACATATAACATTGGGCCAAGAACACTGCCTTGTGGTACACCAGCTTCAATCGTTTGGACTTCAGATGTAGTGGTGTTACATCGAACTACAAAATTTCGATCATAAAGATAGGACTTAAACAGTTCGTGGGTGTTTTGCGGGAGAAGCGTTTTTATTTTGTACATGAGACCATTTAACCATACTCGATCAAAAGCCTGCGCGACATCAAGAAATATTGCAGTGCAATATTCTCGTTTTTCAAAAGCTGTTCGAATTTCAGATGTGATCCTATGTACTTGCTCGATCGTTCCATGATTTTCCCTGAAGCCAAATTGGTGAGATGGTATTATGTTGTGGGTTTGAAGATGTGGCTTAATGCTGAGTATAAGAAGTCTTTCAAATAATTTCGACATGGAGGATATCAAGCTGATGGGCCTATAGGAGGATGGCTGCGTTTTGTCCTTTCCAGGCTTAGGTATCATCACTATAGTTGACTTTTTCCATTGTTGAGGAAAGTGAGCATGTTTTGTGATTGCATTGACAGATTGATACAGATTATAGCACAATTTGGTAGCTCAATAATCATTTTTGGAGTAATTAAGTCGTACCCATAAGATAGTATAAAATCATAATTACTTATAGGTTTCTAATATAATCATTTTACTTTAGTTAACAGTAATCAGCTCTTCATCCGCAGATATTATAAACTATAGACGATAACTTCTCCTTCTTCTTAATTGGCGTAGACACCGCTTACGCGATTATAGCCGAGCTAACAACAGCACGCCAGTATTTTCTTCTTTTTGCTACGTGGCGCCAATTCGATATTCCAAACGTAGCCAGGTCCTTCTCCACCTGGTCCTTCCAACGGAGTGGAAGTCTTCCTCTTCCTCTGCTTCCCCCGGCGGGTACTGCGTCGAATACTTTCAGAGCTGGAGTGTTTTCGTCTATCCGGACAACATGACCTAGCCAGCGTAGCCGCTGTCTTTTAATTCGCTGAACTATGTCAAGGTCGTCGTATATCTCGTACAGCTCATCGTTCCATCGAATGCGATATTCGCCGTGGCCAACGCGCAATGGACCATAAATCTTTCGCAGAACTTTTCTCTTGAAAACTCGCAACGTCGACTCATCAGTTGTTGTCATCGTCCAGGCCTCTGCACCATATAGCAGGACGGGAATTATGAGTGATGGTAAATAACAATAAACAATTCATAACAAATTCAGAAATGTATAAAATAATAACAGAATCGACTGATATTGTAATTAATATTAAAGATGATACCACTATTAAATCAATAAAAATAAATCAATTTATTAGACATGACAATTTATTAGACAGACAAAATTTGATAAATACAGTAACAATTGGTAAAATTGGAATACTAAATACAACTATTTTGCACTTAGATAAACTGAAAGGCGTGACGGCACGGAATAATGACAATTACAGACTTAATGGATTTTTCAAACGAAAATAGCCCAAAAATAGGCCATAATTATACTATATGTAAGATATCGAAAAATTTAATTAACGTACATAGATATATTATGAATTAAGCTGGAGTATTGTTCCCTCCATAATTTCAGTATGCCGTGTGCATCAGTCACTAGATCACCTCTGGAGGTTCTGCAAGAGTATGCTCAGGTCTAGAGACCTTCTGTTAGTCGAAGCATCTTTTCTTAAAAGTTTCGAGCATTACCCTTGTCGGTCAGCTTATCAAGCTCTTCGCACTCACGGATTTCAGCCTCTTCCTTTTTTTGTCTGCAAATGCGTCTTGCTTCCCTATTCAACTCGCGGTATGTATCCCATCCCGCACATGTTGTGGTCAATCGAAACATTGCGTGGTAGGCAGTCTGCTTTCCCTTCATTGCATCACGGTACTCCTCATTGTACCAGCTGTTATTTTCCATCTTCCGATGACTTGAAATGCCGTCTTACAATTCCCTTATACCCAGTTGCTGACGAGTGCTCTCAGAGAGCAAGAGTGCAATTCGAGTAGGAAATCTTTCGGCTGTCTGTTATGATTGCAGCTCCTCGTGCGTTTTTTACTGCACAGCAGCGTGTGGTCTGCAACAAGATAGCGGTCCAAGTCAGTGCTTGGACCTCGGAGCGTACGCACGTCTAAAGCACTGGAGACGTATCTTCCGTCTATCACAACGTGATTGATAATTGGTACCTTTTCGATCCGGATCCAGGACTCTGCGACGGAGTCTTTCTCCCACCACGAATTCCCATCAAATTTGCGTTGCTGTAATAAATGCCTTGTCCCATTCATCGTACTTATTGGACGAAGTTGATGTCAGCTTTTTCTTTTACGAGGATATCAATCAGCTTGGCAGCGGCAATTTCTTAATTAACGGACCAGACATTCCAGGTGCATGCCCTTACAGGCCTCTTTTTAGGGCCGGAAAGAAGTGGTTGATGACGACCGGAAAAATGAGTAAATCCTGCTCACTGTCTTTTTTGACATCATTTTACCTTGAATTTACCCTACGCCCCCAATATTTCTACATATTGCCTACAGAATTTTTTTTGTTACCTTGTCTGAAAAGGCCGATGAAAGGGTTCCAAGCAAGTGAATTTACCCTACGCCCCCAATATTTCTACATATTGCCTACAGAATTTTTTTTGTTACCTTGTCTGAAAAGGCCGATGAAAGGGTTCCAAGCAAGTGAATTTACCCTACGCCCCCAATATTTCTACATATTGCCTACAGAATTTTTTTTGTTACCTTGTCTGAAAAGGCCGATGAAAGGGTTCCAAGCAGCATGCACCTCGGCTCTCAAGGCTATTCCGAAGAATACCTTCCGTGAAGCCTTCAATGCTTGGAAATCGCACTGGCAGCGATGCATCGACGCAGAAAGAGCCTTTTTTGAAAGTTTTTAAAGAATTTTATTTAATAAATGACACGTAACAAAAAAGCTTCCAGTACGATGTCCATGAATTCGGCCTCAAGTTTGGTCTAAACGAAAAATTTCAAAAAGATTATTTATCTGCAGAAAAATCGCTATCGCGCTATGGAAGCTTTTTTCTTTCTTTGAAATTTGACAAGTTTTCGGTAGCTTGAAGAAGAAGTATCGATTTTTCGACAGTTTTTCGTAGAAGAAAAGGGAAGACTTAAAAAAGCTTTAAAGATTGGAGTCGCTATGTTCCCCAATATGTTCTCTTTCATAAGAAACTCTGTAGCGACTGTAATAATTTGAATTTCGATTTCAAAATTTGAGAGCATGTTAATTTTAGTGTATTATTATTACATGGTGTATACTTTCCGATAATGCAACAAAAAATCGATTTCAACCACAAAATTTCACACTGGGAAGATACCTTAAATCAGTGTATGTTCGCTCCGATTGAAAACATTCTACTATTTTCGCAAATTTTATTTTGTAATTCCTCGATTTATAGTAACTTTTTCTTTCATATTATGTACTTTTTATACACTTACACTTCACTACAATATTTCTACATATTTATTTTATATTTATTATTTAGATATTTTCTTAAAATAAGCATTTTATTTTTTACACAAATTTCACTACATGCACAATAATATAAGTGTTCCGTGTTGCCAAATAATAAGTATTACCATATCAAACGAATAAAATCAAATAAAAAAAATAGGATTATATCCCAAATACATAAATCATTCTATTTTCTTGATATATCATGATTTCTGATTGGCCAGGATTATTTTTTTTGAAGCGCGGCCGTAGACCTCCAATGCAAAAAGAAAGTTTCTCGAAAAAACCTGACACACCCCGGTGTTGGATCGGCCATGGAATTTTTTTTTTAAGCGCAGCCGAAGGCCGCCAACGCAAAAAGGGGTTTTACTCGAAAAAAAAAACCTAACACACCTCGGTTTTGGATCGGCCAGGGTTACTCATAAACTATAAGTTTGCGGCGGCTATAATTATATATATATCATACCACTTTTAACTCAGAAATCGTGGGAAGGTATACTAAAGTTTCCCCAAATATAATATTGCTAACACTTATATATTTTAAAATATTCCCGATTAAAAATTCAAAAATTTATATTAATAACATTTAGTATTTCACTATGTTTCACTAAATTTTTACACATTTTTCACTTCGTATATTTACATAAATATACACTCTAAACATTGAAATAAGTTCATATTTCACTTTAGTTTGTTATATTTTAACTATATTTATTAATTTAAAAATCACTTAGCACACACATCGTTGAAAAGGTCACAGAATCTGTTTGGATTTTCGTCTTTTCGGATTTTTTTTTCCAAAACCTCATTAATTAAGACATTTCGTGTTTTATACTTATGTTTTCCGCTATAGAAATAAAGATAAATTAATTCGTAATAATAAAATAACATGATTTCTTAACTTACTTTTCAAATCTGTGAGCGCCTCTCTTCTTGCTTTCTTTCTGATGGCAAAACCGATACAAATTCTGCTTCGAATATCAAACCAATTATATCTGAATTCATGACACCTACTACTTATTTGATCGGTTTCAATTCTGATTCCGACAACTATCAGATTCCACAACACCCCTGAATACTGTAATAAAAACAAGGTACTTTCCAAAGTAAACAGGACTTAAAAAAACAGAAAAAATAGTTTTTTCGGCGAAAACAATTTATTTTATTCAAAATTGTCTCTTTTTGCTTCAATACAGCTTTTTGCACGGTCCAAAAGCATGTCGAAAGAGCTTTTTAGCTCGTTAACCGGTATGGCCCTCAGTATGCCGATGTAGGCCTTTTGAATTGCCTCTACGTCTGCATAACGCTTTCTTTTCATTGGCAAATGCATTTTTCCGAAAAGGAAGAAGTCGCACGGTGCCATATCAGGTGAATACGGGGAGTGGTTAATGGTTAAAACGTCATTTTTGGTCAAATAATCGTCCTTTGAATGTTGGATTCTGAGCAATTTTTGGTCGTTAGTCAATTTGTGCATAGCAAACCGTGCACACACCTTTCATAAGCCCAAATTTTAGGTCAAAATGCAATAAATCGATGTTTTGGAGATGTTCAATTCCATTTTCATGAATTGCAATGACGATTTTGGCTGACTTTTGATGAATTCACGCACAGTTTCGATGGAATTTTCGGTGATCATGGATTTTGATTGGCCCACATGTTGATCGTCATTTATGTCTTCACGACCACTTTGAAAACGTTGAAACCACTTATGCACTCTGATACGAGATATGCAATCATCGCCATAAACTTGTTTCATCAATTGAAACGTTACGGTAAATGTTTTACCAAGTTTGTAACAAAATTTAATGTTAGCTCTTTGTTCGAAGCCCATTTTTAAACCGATAACACAAACATACTGACACTTAAAACGCAATAACTTTATTTCCAATCAATGAAATGTCATGAAATTCTCACCGGACATTCAATAAGGATAGCAGATTCTAACGCACCAGTCGACATGTAGATGGCGCCACCAGGGGGAGCCAGATTCAAAAAGTCCCAACTTGTAATAAAGCTTATATCAATATTGAAACAAAAATCTGGAAATATTTGAGTCATAATCTTAATAACAATTTTGATATATTAGAATATATAGGAACAAATAATAAATAATTGATACTCGAAATTATAAATATTTTGGGTGAAAGAATTAAAAAAATTAAAGACCATTCGTTTTTCTTGTACATAAATGTACTTTTGCTAATAATTTGTATAATTTATATGATTTTAAAATATAACAAATAAGAAAGGGCTAAGTTCGGGTTCAACCAAATGTTTATATTCTTCGGCATAAGATTTCTAAGAAAAACCAAAATCATTACGAGGTAGTTGGGGTGGTATCGACCCGATTTTATCCACATACTAAATAATGTTCCTTCTGGTTCATTAAAAATAATCTAAGAATATGACCCCAAAGTTATAGATGGGAATTCGAAATATTGTCAAAGTTTGAAGGGACATAGTGGCCGAGCGTCTAGCAGATATATGAGCCCTTGGTCAGAAAGCGAAAACTTTGACGCGCGATTTCTCGGTTTTTCATTTTCACGCTTTTTCTTAATTGGCGGGCAGGATGGAAAAAAACTAAACGTCGTATGGAATTAGGGAAAAGTTTGTTATCTTTGGTATTAAATTATCTTCAATTTAAACTAAAAAACTAAGAAAAGTCAAGTTTGAACAAATTTTTAAGCAACATGAAGTAAAATTTTTTGTCTAAAACCACTTTTTTCAATTTTGATATTTTTACCTTTGTTTGGAATTTTCATAGTTTAACTAAAATATAAGTTATTAGCAAATATGCATCTTTTTTAAGTAAAATTTTCTGTCAAAAACCACTTTTCTTCAATTTTGAAAACAATTTAAAATTTTAACCTTTTTTTGGAATTTTCCTAGTTTAACTAAAAGATAAGTTATTAACAAATATGAATCTTTTTTTAATTTTTTGTTTCCGATAGAAACTGTACATAAGAGATGAATCGGGCAATTGCTTCCCAAAGGTAGAATATCAAAGATTTCGTATCCAAAAAATTTTCGAATGATGTTCAAATATATAACTATAAACCCTAGAAATATCGCTTTAATCAATTATTTCTTTCCTTCCCAAAAAAAATCCTCAAAAAACTCGATCTTTTTAGGCCTCTAAAAGAGGCTTCCCCCCTTTAGATACCTTGTATGTAACAATCACCATTCTTATAGAGCAAAGTCAGCCGGTTGTTCGAAAAATCTTGGTACTCGTAATGGTTATATGGGGTCAAGTTTTCGCAAAATTGTATCTATTTTAGGCTCAATAATAAACTGTTATGAGTAAAATATATTCTATAATTTTCATTGAGGTAACTCAAATATTGGACGATATATCCAGCATAAAGTCACCTCGAAGTACGAAAATCTCTATATTAGGTATATGGGGGTAGTTGGTACCTAGAGTAATGAATAGTTTTGGTTGTATCTGTACAATTTATGGTGAAAAGGTGGCATAATTTTAGGGAATTTTTACTACAAAATTTTATTCCGTTATATTAATTATATCTTGTATCGGTTGTTGTAACTTTAGTGCAGATTTGTACATACAGCGTATTAGAGGGTGGGACCATATCCACTTTTTAAAAACTTTTCATTCCCTTGCTACTGCGATCTCCTGAGTCAAAATACATTTTTATATCTTATTTTAGTGCTTAGTTATGGCCCTTTATATTATTAGGCTTTCGGTTAATGGCGATTTGGGGGCGTGGTCCGATTACAGCTATCTACGAACTCATAAATTTTTACTGAAAAGCCTGCATACCAAGTTTCGTCAAGATATCACAGATTTGACTTAAGTAACAACTTGCAGGGGCGGACGGACAGACAGACAGTCCCCCGGATTTCAACTTTTATCGTCATCCTGATCATTTATATATATATATACGTATATCAGTTATATATATACATATATATATATATATACATATATATAGGTTGTCAAAAAAGTCTTGCGGTATTTTCGCTAGTTGGCGCTGAAAGCGCATAGTTCTAGTTTTATTAGTCGCAACGGGTCATGCTATACCTTTTTGGAAAGCTCACGCTAACACGTGTTTGATTGATTGTCGTTTCTTTTAAGTCGTTCGTGAGTTATAGCGTCGCAAACATGGAGCAAAATAAAGAGAAAATATGGCATATTCTACAGTACTACTACGATAAAGGCAAAAATGCATCTCAAGCCGCCAATAAAATTTCTGCAGTTTATGGACCCGATACAGTTTCCATTTCCACCGCACTACGATGGTTTCAACGTTTTCGTTCTGGTGTAGAGGTGGTCGAAGATGCGCTCCGGAAGCCCTGTCGTCGAAAATTGCGATAAAATCGCTGAATTGGTCGAAAGAGACCGGCATAGTAGCAGCCGTAGCATCGGTCAAGAGCTGGGCATGAGTCATCAAAAATTCATTTCAATTTCAATAAAAAAATTCAATAAGAATACCGCAAGACTTTTTTGACAACCCATTATATATATATTGAAATGATAAATAATGAACAACAGCCTCGGATAGAAGACCCTACTTTTGATGACGACCGCAAAAAAAAGTGACATCACCAATTACCACGAGTAGGTCCTTGTGACATTTAATACAGCGGCTTGATAAAGGAGCGCAAATTCCGTGTGGGATTCGTGGTAGGAGAAGTTTCAGTCGTCGAGTCTTGCCATTTACTCCGGTGAAAAGGATATTTTCTATCATAGTCCCGTCGGACGTCACATAAAACGTGGACGTGGTCTTATTACGCCCATCTACGAACCCGAATTTTTTTTTTGTACTAAGGAACCTACATATTAAGTTTCATCAAGATATCTCAAGTTTTACTCAAGTTACAGCTAGCACGGACGTACGGACAGACATACAGTCAAACGGATCTTAACTTTGCTCGTCATCCTTATAATTTATTATATATAACCCTATATCTATCCCCATTAGTTTTAGGTGATAGGTACAACCGTTAGGTGGACAAAACTATAATACTTTGTAGCAAGAGTATAAAAAGGTAGGTAAAATTTTGAAGTTGACCGGTTGATGTGTTTCTTTCAAATCTATATTAGCTTATTGTACCGATTTTTATCACAGTTCTTTCGGACGTGAACCGAAAGTAATTTATCAGAAAAATGGTAGGTAAAATTTTGAAGTTGATCGGTTAAAGTGTTTGTTAGCTTATTGTATCGATATAGCCATTAAGAAAGGCATGATGCCAACACGATCAAATCCAGCCAATAATGCAACAAGAATTAAATACGTAGTGAATGAAAGGACTGAAGAATAACAAGTAATTGCACGTGAAAAGCGCCTCCTCTAGTATGGGTCGACTTCGCGCTTCCCACTCACACCTGTGAGACACCTCGGTTGACAATGCGAAATCGTCGAGCAAAACGCAGCGATTTTTACGCCGCAGAAGAAGAAATACATCAGGTACAACTATTAATCGAGCCGCGTTTCGATAAGACAGCGGCACTGATTACGGCGTGCATACTAGCGTTCGCATTGGGCCGATGGACGTGATTTGCGAGTATTGTGGTGCATTGAAATTTTCTGGGGAAATGCCAGGATTATGCTGCCTTAGTGGGAAAATAAAATTGCCGTCATTGACTCCACCACCAGAGCCATTGTATTCATTCGCGGTGAAACACCCGATCATTTGGGACAGACATTATCTACGAACAAAGATTTAATCCGACATTCAAGGTATTTATTCATTTATTTTTGTACACACCAGAGATCTGCAATTGATACCAACAAAATTACTGCACTTAAGGGGCTATCCCAGTGTGACGCATGAAAAATTAGGCGATATTCGTGAATTTTTTTAAAAGAAAGTACGCAATTGAATATTTCGAACTTCTTTGAACGTACTAAGGTATATTTTAAGGTTTTTTTTTACAGAAATGTTGAAAAATAACGAAGATATCGGCTGTCTTCGGAGATGCCTAAAAAAATGTGCCTCAACTGCTGGCATAATTCCGGCCGAATGAGTAGCTGAAACAAAAAAAAATTGAAAAGTTCATTAAACTTAAAGATATTTCCTACGATCTTTGAAAAATATCAAGAATTTAAAAAATGGCGTAATTTTGGAAAAATCGTTTTATTAAGTAAAAAATGATCGTTTTTTTGATGCTAAATTGACAATTTTCAACCAATCAAAAAGATCGCAGGTCATTGTATAGTAAATGTAAAGTTGATCGATCAATTTCGCGTTGAGTTATGACGCCAGCAATTTTGAAAAATGTCGTTTCGAGAAAAACGCGTTTAAAGTTTCACTCATATATGATTATACCTGCGAGCGGTCTTTAGAACGCTGCCATCCAAAAACTATTTAAGGGCGACCTTGCTGATTTCACAAGATAGTTTTGAAAATATACACTATCGAAAAAGCAAATAAAATGTTTTAGTCATGAGCCATAAAAATTGATGCAATTGAGTCATAATAATAATAATATAAAAAACTACTAACCGTGCGATTCTGTAATGTGATACAGTCACATTCATTATTCATTTCATTATTCTGAGATGTTTTTTACACTGGAATGAAAATAAATATGTCGATAACAAATATAAAATTTTCGGTAACATAGTCAAAAAAGATAATTACCAGTAAAAATGAAAATATGTATATGTTGACTTTGTTTCATAATATTTACGAAAATTGATTTATTTTTAACCTTTTTGTGTTTGAGTTCCTTCTTCTTCTTCTTAATTGGCGTAGACACCGCTTACGCGATTATAGCCGAGTTAACAACAGCGCGCCAGTTGTTTCTTCTTTTCGCTACGTGGTGCCAATTGGATATTCCAAGCGAAGCCAGGTCCTTCTCCACTTGGTCCTTCCAACGGAGTGGAGATCTTCCTCTTCCACTGCTTCCCCCGGCGGGTACAGCGTCGAATACTTTCAGAGCTGGAGTGTTTTCATCCATCCTGTCTTTTAATTCTCTGAACTATGTCAATGTCGTCGTATATCTCGTACAGCTCATCGTTCCATCGAATGCGATATTCGCCGTGGCCAATGCGCGAAGGACTATAAATCTTTCGCAGAATTTTTCTCTCGAAAACTCGTAACGTCGACTCATCGTTTGTTGTCATCGCCCAAGCCTCTGCACCATATAGCAGGACTGGAATTATGAGCGACTTATAGAGTTTAGCTTTTGTTCGTCGAGAGAGGACTTTACTTTTCAATTGCCTACTCAGTCCGAAGTAGTACCTGTTGGCAAGAGCAATCCTGCGTTGGATTTCCAGGCTGACATTGTTGGTGGTGTTTGAGTTGCTTAAAAAATAAAAAACAAAAATTGATTAATATCTATGATGATCTCTATTCAGTATATTCAAAATGGCAAACAAGAGTTCTTTTTAGTTTTGTGCTAACTATCAGGTCTCAAATTTGAGACAATGTTTTCAGATTAACGCTAGAAACTGTTTAGTGAATAGTAACTAGAATCAAAAAAAAGAAACTCAAAGTATTTCTACACTCAAAGAACAACAATTTATGACTCTCTCAATAGTAGACAAATAATGCGACTGTTCAAGATTTAAGTTCTTTAAAATGCAGTCCTGCGCATAATTAGTAAGGACACAAACCAATACCAGTCAGCTGATTGCTGAATGCGGAATGATCAATATAATTGTATCCTCTTTTTAGCGTTGTATTCGTAGACTAGTAGTTTCACTCTAACTTAGTGAATGTAAATGTAATTTTACCATATTTCAACTATAGACATACCTGTATGTATGTAGATATGTATCATGTGGCGTGATGCTACAATCCGTTAACCAAATATGTATTTAATGAGAAACTCAATAAAGAAGCGGCCTATTTCGTGACAGACTGGTGTAGCAATCATAGGAGCTTTTCAATTAGCGGAATTTTAGGACAAATCTTATACATCTTTTTGGTGCCTCTTGTGAGGAACTTTTCGATACTGTTTTAATGTACAGATTTTAATGATGGCTAGTTTGAATCTACGTACTTCAGCGCATGCCGCAATTGTGCGCGATGTGATTCGCGCACAGTTGGACAAACATTTTGAAAGGTTTAGGGAGTATCATACGGACCTGGTGTCTTCAGCACAATCCAGCGAATTGACCACACATGACGACTTCTTGGCTGCTACGGAGTTACTCTACACGCAAATATGTATTCGACTACGTCGTATATGTGGCGCTGGTGAAGGTGGTATTTGTGTGGCGAATCAATTGGACATGCGATTAGATCCAATTAAGATTCCTGTTTTCAATGGTGATCCAGCGAATTGGCTGCCTTTCAAAGATTTGTTCGAGGCACTAGTTCACAATCGGAAGGATCTGAATTCCAGTTACAAATTAAGCAAGTTACGCCAACATGTCAATGCAGACAGCGTACCATTGGTCGGTGGACTTTATACAGGCGGCTATGAGGACATGTGGCAGGAGATGAAACGGCGGTTTGATAATCCACGTTTGTTAGTGGAATCTCACGTGCAGCGTATACTGAATTTGCCCAACCAACCCACCGAATCCCAGAAGGGCTTGCTTCGACTAGTTGACACCGTCCAAAATGTGATGCGAGCTTTAAGCGTTATGGGTCTTCCGGTAAATCATTGGGACGCCCTCTTGGTGCCACTTTTGCTACCTAAATTGCCCACAATCACCAGGTATGAGTGGGGGATGAGCCTTCAGACGAACAACATACCAATGTCTCAGGATTTTTTGACATTTATTGAGAAGCGTGCCAACAATTTGCCTCAAGGAGCTACGAACAGTACATCAACTCTTCATCAGAGACCAACCCGTCCCGTTAAGGCTAACGTTGCAACGGTAAACTCATCTCAGCCGTTACATTCAGTGAAAGGGGTTACGGTTTTTTGCCAACTTTGCGCTAACGGACACCGAATACACAAGTGTCAACGGTTCGTTAATCTTTCCATACCGGAACGGTGGGATACAGTTAAGCGGCTTTCATTATGTTTTAACTGCCTTGGAAGTGATCATGGATCTCGTGATTGTACATCGCGGGATTGCTTAAGGTGCCATCATCGCCATCATACGATGCTTTGCAAAAGCAACGTTGCGAATAATTTACCGGCTACGGAGGAAGACACCAACAGTCACATAATCGATCGGAATATATCCGTGGACACACCTTCAACACAGGTGCCACAGGTATACCCACGACAGCGGTGACTTTTGAGGAAGGTCCGGTCATTTCTCATTAATGGAGACCGGACCATTTTACTAGCGACTGCGAAGGTCATCCTGACTGATCACAATGGAGGACAATTCGCGTGTCGTGCGCTCTGCGACCTGGGCTCTCAGGTGAGTCTGATTACCGATGCTACTACAAAACGTATGTGTCTTCGTAGGCGTCCAGGGGAGATACGAATTGAAGGAGTTGGTTCTAGCGCTGCAGTATACAGTAAGGGTCATATAACAGTACAGATGCAGGCTGCCTTTGACAACAACATTAACTTCAAACTCGAGGCTTATGTCGTCCCGACAATAACCTCAGTAACGCCAGATACGCATATAGACGCAGAAGCTTGGAGCCATTTAAAAGATTTACCACTAGCTGACCCAACGTTTGCCACTCCAAGTCCGGTGGATCTGCTACTTGGTGCTGACGTACTAACGGGTCTCTTTCAGGAGGGTTTCATCCAGGGTTCTCCAGAGCAACTTTGCGCTTTAAACACTCGTCTTGGTTGGGTAGTATTTGGACCAGTCACAAGTTCTGCTCACTCCACTTTACACACATCTCTTACTGCGAAATGCGTCAACGAACAACGACTAGACACGTTACTTAGAAGCTTCTGGGAACTCGAAGAGCCCATACCATCATCCGAAATACACGTGGATGACTGTGAGACGATCTTCAACGACACAGTTACCCGTACCTCAGACGGCAGGTACCAGGTGCAAATTTTATTTCGACCAGATGCTCCTGCTCTTGGAGAATCTCATCAATCGGCAGTCCGCCAGTTTCTACAACTCGAGCGGCGGTTGATGAACGATCCCTGTCTTCGTGAGCAGTACATTACATTTATGCGCGAATACATTGCTCTCGATCACATGGAGGTTAGCAAGCAAGCTTTCACCAATAAAGAAAATGGTTACTTCATACCTCATCATGCGGTAACCACAAAATTTCGCGTAGTTTTCAACGCTTCAGCGAAGACATCGAATGGGACATCCTTAAACGATACTCAGTTTTCTGGACCACAACTACATGCCAATATTGTCGACATCCTTCACCGTTTTCGCAAATGCAAGGTAGCCATCACTGCAGACATACAGAAGATGTTTCGACAAATCCTGGTAGACAGACGACATCGTAAATGGCAACAAATACTTTGGCGTGAATTGCCAAATGAACCTCTTCAAGTGTACGAATTGAAGACGGTAACTTATGGAATGGCTTGTAGTCCATTCAACGCAATACGCGCACTGCGTCAATGTGCGAATGACAATTATGAAGTCATCTATGACCCAAGCCGGGCTGCCGCAGCGCGTCATAGCATACTTAATAATTTCTACGTTGATGACTTTTTGGATAGCGTCGACAGTGATGAACTTTCTATTACCCGTGCTCAAGATGTAGCGACTATTTTGAAACAAGGACAATTAATATTGGGAAAGTGGAATTCCAATTTTACACACGTATTATCTGCGATAACCGGTACAACACTTTCTGCATTCGAACTAGAGTTGAACAACTCAACAACAAAGGTATTGGGTCTTTACTGGGATCCAGTTAGCGACGAGCTCTTCTTCAAGGTAGGCTTAGTTGACGACACTTCAATGCATACCAAGCGAAAGGTTTTGAGTGACGTGGCGAAATTATATGATCCAACTGGGGTATTGGCACCCGTGGTCGTGGTGGCCAAACTATTCATACAGGACTTATGGAAGGCTGGTCTCCCATGGGACGCTGAACTTCCTCCAGAACTACTCAGTTCATGGGTCTTATTCCGCAACAGTTTGCAAGATATTACACGACTTCGTATTCCTCGTTGGCTAGGTATACGAGTGGGCTCTTTGGTGCATTTACTAGAGTGTGTATTTCAATATCATTACTAGTCCGATTTTGCTTAATTTTCACACTGTAATATAGGAATATCTGGATAATACTATGTACGAAATTTGGTTGAAATTGGTATAGCAGGCCCCAAAATATGGATTTTCACAGTAATATGGGCAGGGCCACGACCATTGTCTAATTTTGATACCAGCTACTATTAAGCTCCTTTATATAATGTTCCATGCAAAATTTTGTGTGTCTGACGCTTTCGTTTATTGATTTTTATATATATTATTATATTTTTACAATTTCGAAGAGAATAATAAACATATTTGTTTTGATAAAGTTTGGTTCATTAAGATTAAGTATTTTGGGAGTTATGTGCATTAAACCTATTAATTACAGTAGTTACACGTACTTCTGCCGAACTGTTGTAACCGGAGAAAATGTCTGTCTTTTTATGAATAAGCTAAAGAAGGTATTAAAAAAATATTTATAAAATTCAGACTTCTTAAAATACTTTCGAAATTTTTTTGTTTAATTTTCCAAACGTCTGCCACGAGGTAATAACTAAAAAACTTTATGTTAAATGTTTCTTTCAATAGTTTATTTTCCTCATACAAATCTTCAGATGTGCTATATATTGCTGTTACCAAGTTTGTTTAAGCAAAATTTTTTAATATTGTCAGCAGTTTTTTATACTACAAGTATGTTAGTCGCATTCTACTAGATTACATGTTTTATTGAGTACATACTCATGTATGGTGAGTCTTACTTTTAAGATAACTATTTGTTGTTTGAAAATATTTAGAGGTCTTTTGGTTTCTTCGATGAAGCGTTTAGTTTATGAAATATTTTAGGAGAAAATTCTGTAATGAAAGCATGCTGTTTAAGATTTAAGTTCTTTAGAATACAGTCCTGCGCATAATTAGTAAGGACACAAACCAATACCAGTCAGCTGATTACTGAATTCTGAATGATCAATATAATTGTATCCTCCTTTTAGTCTTGTATTCGTAGACTAGTAGTTTTCACTTGACGGAATTCAATACCACTTTTGTACATCTTTTTGGTGCTTCCTGTGAGGAATTTATTGGATCCTGGTTTAATGTAGAGATTTTAATTATCGCTAGTTTGAATATACGTACTTCAGCGCATGCCGCAATTGTTCGCATTGGCAAAATGACAGAAGCAGCTAATTACGATCCGGACAACATTGAGTGCGATGTGATTCGCGCACAGTTGGACAAACATTTTGAAAGGTTTATGGAGTATCATGCGGACCTGGTGCCTTCGGCACAATCCAGCGAATTGACCACACATGACGACTTCATGGCTGCTACGGAGTTGCTGTACACATAAATATGTATTCGACCACGTCGTGTATGAGGCGCTGGTGAAGGTGGCAATTGTGTGGCGAATCAATTGGACATGCGATTAAATCCAAATAAGATTCCTGTTTTCAATGGTGATCCAGCGAATTGGCTGCCTTTCAAAGATTTGTTCGAGGCACTAGTTCACAATCGTACGGATCTGGATTCCAGTTACAAATTAAGCAAATACCGTTGGTCAGTGGGCTTTATACAGGCGGCTATGAGGACGTGTGGCGGGAGATGAAAGCGACGATTTGATAATTCACGCTTCTTAGTAAAATCTCACATGCAGGGTATCCTGAATTTGCCCAACCAACCCGTCCAATCCCAGAAAGCCTTGCGTAGACTAGTCGACACTGTTCAAAATGTGATGTGAGCCTTATGTTGCGGATCTTCCAAAGCATTGGGACACTCTATTGGTGCCACTTCTGCAACCTAACTTTGCCTCCAATAAATCATCAGGGTATGAGTGGGGGATATTTCTTCAGATGAACAAATGATACTAATGTCTCAGGACTTTTGACATTTATTGGAGAAGCGTGCCAACACCCGTCTTCAAGGAGCGCGAACGGTGTAACAACTCTTCATCAGAGACCAATCCGACCTGTTAAGGCTAACGTTGCAACGGCAACGGGTTTAAGGTTGTTTTGCCAACTTTTGCTTTTCAACTCGACACTCGAATACACAAATGTCAAACGGTTCGTCAATCTTTCCATACCGGAACGGAGGGATACAGCTAAGCGGCTTTCATTATGTTTCAACTGGCCTTAAAGTGACTGCGGATTTCGGATTGGTACATCGCGGATTGTTTGTAAAGTGCCATCACTACCATCATACGATGCTCTCAGGCGCAACGAAAAGTGGAACACCCACCGATCATGGCGAAGCTAACAACAAGAAATTGCATCCGGACCGGAATATATCCGTGATTACCACCTTCAAACGCATGTTCCATTGGTAAGCACGCACGACAGCAGTGACATTTGAGGAAGGTAGGGTCATTTCTCATTACCGGAGACCGGAATTCATTTTTGCTAGCGACCGCGAAGGTTGTTATCCTAACTGACCATACCGGAGGAAAATTTGCGTGTCGCCCTCTCTGCGACCTTGGTTCTCAGGTGAGCCCAGATCACCGATGCTACTACAAAACGTGGCGTGTCTTCGTAGGCGCCCCAAGGGAGGATGCACGATTGAAGAAATTGGTTCCACCGCCTGGCTCTTTGCGCAAGAGTCATATATCAGTACAGATGCAGGCTGTCTCTTTGGATACCAGCAGTAATCATAAACTCGAAGCTTATGTCGTGCCGACAATAACCTCACTAACGCCAGATACGCATATTGACGCAGAAGCTTGGAGCCATTTAAAGGATTTACCACCAGCTGACACAACATTTGGCACCTATACAGCATATCTATTACTTCCTTGAAAATAGACGTATTAACGGGACTTTCTAGTAGGGTCATACCAGGGTCTTTGCTAGAGCAACTCTGTGACTTTTAAACACTCTGTCTTGGTTGGTAGTGCTTTGACCAGCTTCACAAATTCTTGCTCACTCCACTCTTTACAGTCATCTTCTACTGCTAAATGCGTCAAACGAACAACGACTTTAGACATCGTTACTTTTAGAAGCTCGAAGAAGCCATACTATCATCCGATATACCTCGTGGATGATCAGAGACGATCTTTCAACGACACAGTTACCCGCTCTTCAAACGGCGGAGTACCAGGTGCAAAATACTATTTTGACCAGATGCTCCTGCTCTTAGAGAATCTCATCAATCGGCAGTCCACCAGTTTCTACAACTCGAGCGGCGGTTGATGAACGACCCCTGTCTTCGGGAGCAGTACATTGCATTTATGCGAGAATACATTGCTCTCGATCACGTGGAGGTTAGCAAGCAAACTGTCACCAACAAAGAAAATGGTTATTTCATACCTCATCATGCGGTAACCACAAAATTTCGCATAGTTTTCAACGCTTCCGCGAAGACATCGTATGGGACATCTTTAAACGACACAAAGTTTTATGGGCCACAACTACATGCCTCTATCCCCCACAGCTAAATACTGGGGGGTGGAGATTTACACCAAACTGTCCTGGAAAATAAATATAGAAAAAAGAACAAATAAAGCATACATGGCCTACTATACTTGTGGCTAAATGAGGTAAGCCGCCCCCCCCTAATGCCACTACACGAATACACCACCACCATCAATACACCTCACACACCGAAGCTACATTCCACAGGACCCACACATCAACACTACCCACACGCGAGAGGACATCCACACACGCAAGCACATACCACACTGGTCAAAAGGGTCATCGTCACAGTTTCGTCAATTTTCGTTTGGTTAGTCCTCGAAGTACGTCGCCGCTGTGATCCTCTCGCCTTTTCGATCGCCGTAAAGATCAATATAGTTCCGCCCATTTGTAACTTAAATAATCGAATTAAAATCAACTTGTGATTCCACAATTTTGTTGAAACTCGAATTAAAATTAACTCATAATTACCCCTTATTTTCCCTGTTTGTTAAAATTGGAAAATCGCAATTAAAAAAATCCAATTAAATCTTAAATCAACATTGAATTAGCCTTATAAATTAACCGGGTGTTTCATTTAAAGAAGTGGAAGTGGTAAGTGTCACCAGGGTAAAAGTGAAGTGGTACCCTAATCAAACATATACATATGCAAAAAAAAGAAACAATTTTGAAGAAAAAAATATATAACAAGTAAGGAAAGGCTAAGTTCGGGTGTCACCGAACATTTTATACTCTCGCATGATAAAGTGATAATCGAGATTTCATTATCCGCCATACTTTTCAAAGACCGTATTTGTGTAAAGTTTTATTCCGCTATCATCATTGGTTCCTAATGTATATAGTATACAGAGAAGGCATCAGATGGAATTCAAAATAGCGTTATATTGTAAGAAGGCGTGGTTGTTAGTCGATTTCACCCACATTTCGTACATGTTAACAGGGTGTTAAGAAAATATTATATACCAAATTTCATTGAGATTGGTCTAGTAGTTCCTGAGATATTGTTTTTGGTCCATAAGTGGGCGACGCCACGCCCATTTTCAATTTAAAAAAAAAGCCAGGGTGCAGCTTCCTTCTGCCATTTCTTCAGTAAAATTTAGTGTTTCTGACGTTTTTTGTTAGTCGGTTAACGCATTTTTAGTGATTTTCAACATAATCTTTGTATGGGAGGTGGGCGTGGGTATTATCCGATTTCTTCCATTTTTGAACTGTATATGGAAATGCCTGAAGGAAACGACTCTGTAGACTTTGGTTGACATAGCTATAGTAGTTTCCGAGATATGTACAAAAAACTTAGTAGGGGCGGGGCCATGCCCACTTTTCCAAAAAAATTGCATCCAAATATGCCTCTTCCTATTGCGATCCTTCGTGTCAAATTTCACTTTAATATCTGTATTTATGGTTTAGTTATGACACTTTATAAGTTTTCGGTTTTCGCCCATTTGTTGGGCGTGGCAGTGGGCCGATTTTGCCCATCTTCCAACTGAACCTTCTTATGGAGCCAAGAAATACGTGTACCAAGTTTCATCATGATATCTCAATTTTTACTCAAGATACAGCTTGCACGGACGGACGGACGGACAGACAGACATCCGGATTTCGACTCTACTCGTCACCCTGATCACTTTGGTATATATGTATAACCCTATATCTGACTCTTTTAGTTTTAGGACTTACAAACAACCGTTATGTGAACAAAACTATAATACTCTCGTTAGCAACATTGTTGCGAGAGTATAAAAATACAAAACACATATAAATATATTTAGTACATACAGTACAGTACTCAAAACTAAAAAACCGGGCGCTAAATACAATTTATCATAAAAACATCCACACGGTGAGTTAATACCGGTATCAACGACACATATGCACAAGTATAAGAAAAACGCTGATAAAGCCAGTTCTGCCCTAATCAAATATCAAACACAAGACTTTGAACTCATACCACACCATACCCTAATGCAAGGCATGCATAGGCCGCATGATAAGCACTTGTTTACAACAAATAATAAAATTAGACTTTAGACCTAAGCAACAAAACATGAATATGTTATCAGTTTAACGAATAATATATAACCCATAGCATAATATAAAAACATGTTCATTAAGTATGTGAATTTCTAAGAATAAAGATCGTATTCTGCAAAAGAAAATATATATTTTTTAACCATTCATAAGTACATATATGAATTAACTGGAGCGAAGCTTAACATACATAGTATATGTATAAAATCTAATCTATGTGAAAAAACCTAATAAACTGTGGAATTAAACATTAATAAACCTGAAACAAAAAATTTAAAAAGAATAATAATAATAATAAAAATAAAAACCAAAAAAACCAACCAACAAAGGAAAGCCAACCAACGAAGGGAAATTTGCACCTACGGAACAAGGAAACAAAAGGAAAGGAAACAGAGGGGAACTAAATTGGACGCAGTGGCATATACTACCCTCCATATCTTAACCGTATATAAAGCCCTCAAAGACCATTGAATTGGCACAAAGTGAGTGTATCGACTCCATCTATTTTTTTAAATAATTTGTACTTATTTGCATATACATATGTATGTTGAAAGTTACAGCTTATCTTTCTAAAAAGTGTGTACTATCCTGTTCATTTTAATAGAACGGTTGCTACCAAACTGATTGAACTCACGGTTGATTTCCGGGAAACCGAAAACAGTTTGGTACATTACTTACGTACGTCCAAATGTATGTATGAACAGTATATAGTATAATATATAATTATATATATACTAGCATATACATATCTGATAAAAGGCACTCAATATTTATAAAAAAACATTTCAATTTTTCACTTGACAACATTTTCCGGCAATGCCCCTTATACTCAAAACAGTATTAGCAGGATTGTGCAAAAAGTAAGGTAGGGCAATTGCGAAATTTAAAAGAGAAAAGAAAAATAACAAAACCAAACATACATATGTATATGCACAATAGTCACCACTTACATATCTACATACCTATTACATAACGAAACAAAGTGGGAAACAAAATTAATGCAACATACACCCACATGTATGTATAACAACATTATTAAAATTGCATACCTGCACTTCAGCGATTTTCTATTCCCGCGTTATTCATACGGCAAATAATATACACACATACATACGGCATACAATTTGCCTATGCCGGTATATGCAACGTACATAGGGTACACAATTAAATTAAAATTTCACAACTTATCGAAAATAATTACAAAATTTCAAAAAAATAAACGGCTCGTTACGAGAACGAAACAATATTAGTCGACAAACAAGTCACAATACTAATGAATTTGCCAAAAATTCAAAGAGAAACAAGTGAAGAATTTATAAAACTTCAATCCACTGTTTCAAATTGCTTTTCGGTTCCAGCGACACAGGATATTCCCACAGACAATTGGGACCCCATTCTGGTAAATATATGCACAGCTGCATTACCAGAAAAATCGTTAATTCTGTGGGAGCAATCGCTCTCATCACGAAGAAAGTGCCCAACGTGGCAACAAATGAACGATTTCTTAACTACCCAATATGAAATTGCAGAAAGGGATGATAAAAAAATGGTCAGAACTAAAAACGTTCAACACGACCTAAATCGAAGCTTCATTAGACCCCAAGCGAGTAACAACAACAACTTAAATCGTAGTTTTTTCAAAACACAAGCGTTCACATCCGAACAAAATAAACATACGTCATGCGAACTGTGTAAAGGAGGGCACAGGCTGAAATCTTGCGAGAAATTTAAAAAGCTAAACATTAACGAAAGAAACAATTTCGTACGAACAAAAAAACTTTGTACCAACTGTTTGTCTCATGCGCATGCGCTCAAAGATTGCGAAAGCAAATTTGATTGCGTTTATTGCCATAAACGACATAACTCAATGCTTACCGGCCCTAATTTGTCCGACTTACATATTTGTTTACATTGCCAAGAAGCACCATGCTGCTCATAGGCTTTAAAAGGGGATTCTCTTGCTCTTGCAAAACCTTGCAAGGTGCAGAAATTACAGAACTTTCCTCTTGGTGCAACGGTATAACAACAAACACACTCAGAAAATTATTTGCAATGGCTGTAAAATATGTCAGACCCAAACCCATGTCTATTTTCATGCCACATTGCTGAAATGAATATCTCCAGTGACGATACCGTCAGTTAATCACAAATAATTGCGCTTGTTATGAAGTAGCGACGAATAATTATGTAGCTATGTGAATATATTTTCTTTATTTCTATTAACATTTTTCTGTTCTTAATTCTGGATTAACAGATTTCTTTTGTTTTTTGCTTAATTATTAGCTTTATTTTGCTTAATTATTAGTAGTTTGCTTAATTATTAGTAGTAGTATGAGACCACAAATAATACTCGAAGGTATTGAGAAAATTACCAAACCACCTCTGGCGCAAAATACCATTTTCGGATGGGTCCTAAGCGGCCTAGTTGCGGAACCAGTCACAACAATGACAACTCAAGTTGAGGAAATCTCAAACGAGTACCTCAATACTCAACTGAAGAAATTTTGGGAGTTAGAAGAACTTCCCCCCATATCAACCACAACCCCAGAAGATCGATATTGTGAGGATTTTTACAAATCCACAACTACTCGATTAGATAATGGCCGGTACGTCGTACGACTACCACTAAAGCCAGAATTTCCCCACACACTCGCCTTAGGTCATTCTCGTACCTCTGCTATCCAACAGTTTTTAAGTATGGAAAAAATCCTACTTAAAAAAGACGAGCTAAAACCAGAATACGATAGGGTTTTAGAAGAATACCTCCACTTAGACCACATGGAGGAAGTCAGCCCTGGCGAAAGAATTATAAAAAATAAATACAATTCTTTTTACTTGCCACATCATGCAGTAATCAAGCCAGACAAAAAAACCACAAAGGTAAGAGTTGTCTTTAATGCATCAAAATCATCAAGTTCGCGGAATTCCCTAAATGACATTTTATTTACGGGACCCACGCTTCAGCCAGATTTAATGCTCCTCATACTAAATTGGCGTATATACAAATACGTTTTCAATGGGGATGTTGAGAAAATGTATCGACAAATAGTCGTACATAAAGATGATCAGGATTTTCAGCGAATTATTTTCCGAAAATTTCCCAATAGTCCACTACGCGACTTTAAATTAAAAACAGTTACCTTTGGCGTTAACTGTGCACCATATCTAGCCATTCGAACACTCCACTAATTGGCAGACAACACAAAGTCAGAATTTCCTCTGGCAACACAAGTGTTGAAAACACAAACGTATGTAGACGACATTCTGTCTGGAAGCCACAATCTTCCACAGGCATACGAGTCACTAGCACAAGTGACACAAGCGCTCAATACAGCCGGGTTTCCGTTGAAAAAGATAACGGCGAACCACCCTAATATTTTAAAGCACATACCTAAAGAAAATCTATTAGACACTAATTTCCTTAAATTCGAAAAGGAAAGCACAACAAAAACTTTGGGGATACAATGGAATGCGATACCTGACCAGTTTTCATACACTAATGAGTCAATATCCGCACTATCAGCTATAACAAAGAGGCAAATTTTATCCTCGGTGGCAAAACTTTTCGACCCCGCAGGATGGCTTTCGCCAATTATGATACAAGCAAAAATTCTAATACAAGAATTGTGGCTAGACGGAACTGACTGGGATGAACAAGTGAAACCACTTCGTTTAGAAAAGTGGTCCCAGTTCGCGGGTAATCTGAAGGATATCTCACAGATACAAATCCCACGATGGATAAATTATGCCCCAGAGCACAAAGTCGAACTACATGACTTCTGTGATGCCTCTGAAAAGGCATATTGTGCCACCATCTATGTGCGCACACAATCTGACACAGCGACCACCAGTCACCTACTGGTAGCCAAGGCAAAGGTGGCTCCGCTAAAAACAATAAGCCTGCCACGACTGGAACTATGTGGTGCGCTACTACTAGCCAAACTCGTATCCATGGTGCAAACGCATCTAAATATGACCAAATATAAATTGTATCTCTGGTCTGATTCCGAAATTGTATTAGCCTGGTTAGAAAAACCTCCACATGCATGGAAGACGTATATTTCCAATCGAACGTCTCAAATCCTTGACCTAGTGGGATCAGCCACTTGGCGACACGTGGCCAGTGCTGACAATCCTGCTGACCTAGGTACAAGGGGGTGCAAGCCTCTGCACCTTGCAACCACCACTCTTTGGTGGAATGGCCCTCGATGGTTAATAGAATCCCCCGATTCTTGGCCACGATCGCCCATACGCAATATAATTGCCCCCGAAAGTCGAAAAATCGACTCCTTTCACACGACATTAGATGATACTGACATCCTTGAGCGATTTTCATCATACCCTCGAGCCCTCAGGGTAATCGCTTACGTGCTCAACTTCATAGAGCGACTCAAACTTAGAATTAAGGGAATACGCACAGTATATCCCCAAGGCGATACATTGACGCACCTAGACCTAGAAAAGGCAAAGGTCGCTCTTATCACTTATACTCAGTCGCGCCACTTCAGCTGCGAGATTTCACTACTAAGAGAATCGAAGCCGATTAAGAAAAAAAAATTTCACTCTTAGTACTAAATCCATTTCTGGATACGAAAGGTCTGCTTCGTGCTAATGGTCGGCTTGCTAACTCAAGCCTGAAATATAACGAACGCCATCCTCTAATAATACCAGAGAAGTCTCGACTTGCCACATTGCTACTCAAGTATGTACACATACTAATGTTGCACGCGGAACATCGCCTAATGCAATATATAATCCGCCAAGAGTTCTATATTCCACGGCTTAAGCCTCAAATAAAAAAGTGCATTTTCATGTGCAAGATCTGCACTATGCATAAACAGAAGATGAGGACGCAGATTATGGTAGCACTTCCACCGGAACGCTGCAACTTTGCTCTGCCTTTCATTGTTACAGGTGTCGATTTTGCTGGGCCTTTTTAGATACGGGCGTCCATGCTAAGGTCTCCTACCCTAATGAAAGGCTACGTGGCTGTCTTTGTCTGTTTTACGACAAAAGCAGTGCACCTCGAGCTATGTACTAATCTGACAAAAGAGGCTTTTCTCGCGGCATTTGCTCGCTTCGTCGGACGACGCGGTTTTCCGTCCAAACTTATGAGCGACAATGGAAAAACCTTTATCGGAGCTCAAAGAGCCACAGAAAAACAGTTTGTGGACTTTATTAAACAAGTCTCCCCTGAGATTGTACAAAAGTACGCCCCCCAAGGCATTAATTGGCAATTCATCCCCCCAAGAGCTCCTCATATGGGTGGTTTATGGGAATCAGCTGTAAAAAGCTTCAAATCCCACTTAAAAAAGGTAGCTGGAAACTACAAATTTAATTACGAAGAATTTACAACTCTATTAATTCGCATTGAAGCCGTTCACGGCCACTAACAACACTCTCGCAAGATCCCTCAGATCTCACAGCCCTAACACCAGGGCACTTTCTCAAAGGAGCACCCATTCTGGCCACACCTGAGCCAGGCGTGGAGTCGCTATCCTTATTAAATCGATGGGAAAGAATTAAAATTCTCCATCATAATTTCAGTTGCAGATGGAAAGAAGACTATTTAAAGGACCTCCACAAGAGGTGTCGATGGAAAACATCAGAAAATGCGCCAAAGCTTGGAGATTGTGTACTTATTAACGACGATTGTCTCCCACCTACCGAGTGGCGACTTGGCCGTATAGAAAAGCTCGATTATGGCTCAGACGGCCACATCCGGGTCGTTGATCTCCGTACTCAAAACGGAATACTCACCAGACCGCTGGTTAAATTATGCTTTCTACCAACCGCGGATAATAACGAAAATCCGATACTAAATAATCCGAACATAATGCCGAAACACAAATAGAAATAAAATCAATCAATCAATGAAAACAAATCATTAAAATCGCAACTCGCAACAAACCGTTGACAATAACAATAAAAATTACAAAAAAAAAATGGTCGTTCAATACGACGACCCAGTCATGCCACATAACGTGGCACAATCGCATATTCCATTTATATACTACCATGTATATTCAAATATAATTTTTTACAGAGATCAAGATGGACGTGGACATGCCTACTATCCCGACACCAACTGTTCGGTCAGTTACCAACATGGCACGTACTGGGCCTACTCCTCCGCCCCGCCCAACCAATGCTACGGTATCGACTGCCGCTTCTGGTAGTGGCTCACGAGCAGCCATCCGCTCAGGTCGAGCCGCGTCGCATCCGATGCCCGCTATGTCGCCGGAAACATCGACTACAACACTATGGGGTCTTTAAGGAGCTAACACCGATACAACGACAGCGTGTGGCACAGGCACATGAGCACTGCCTTAACTGTCTGTCGCACACGCATGGGACGCAGGAGTCTGCTTCTGCCGATTTATGCCACACGTGTGGCAGACCACATCACACGCTGCTGCACAGGACCCCATGACGCGATGCAGTTCGGCCAGCTGCCCCAAGCACGGGTAGATCAACGTGAGGAGACCGGACGGTACGACGGGGAGATACTGCAGCCCGGCCTGCGCCCCATCAGTGGCGTTCGCACCACGTTGCACCAACCAGGCGACATCGAAAAGCACCACAGCATCGCCCCGCTACTGGACTCAGCAACGTAGTGGCAGCACTCCAGCAATTGAAGAGATTGCTAGGCAGAATATTCTCCTAGGGGGGCCGGGATGGCTACACTGGCCACTACACCAATACACCACACACACAGAACCCACATTCCACAGGACCCACACATCAACACCAGCCATCACTGCAGACATACAGAAGATGTTTGACAAATCCTGGTAGACAGACGACATCGTAAATGGCAACAAATACTTTGGCGTGAATTGCCAAATGAACCTCTTCAAGTGTACGAATTGAAGACGGTAACTTATGGAATGGCTTGTAGTCCATTCAACGCAATACGCGCACTGCGTCAATGTGCGAATGACAATTATGAAGTCATCTATGACCCAAGCCGGGCTGCCGCAGCGCGTCATAGCATACTTTATAATTTCTACGTTGATGACTATTTGGATAGCGTCGACAGCGATGAACTTGCTATTACCCGTGCTCAAGATGTAGCGACTATTTTGAAACAAGGACAATTAATATTGGGAAAGTGGAATTCCAATTCTACACACGTATTATCCGCGATAACCGGTACAACACCTTCTGCATCCGAACTAGAGTTGAACAACTCAACAACAAAGGTATTGGGTCTTTACTGGGATCCAGTTAGCGACGAGCTCTTCTTCAAGGTAGGCTTAGTTGACGACACTTCAATGCATACCAAGCGAAAGGTTTTGAGTGACGTGGCGAAATTATATGATCCAACTGGGGTATTGGCACCCGTGGTCGTGGTGGCCAAACTATTCATACAGGACTTATGGAAGGCTGGTCTCCCATGGGACGCTGAACTTCCTCCAGAACTACTCAGTTCATGAGTCTTATTCCGCAACAGTTTGCAAGATATTACACGACTTCGTATTCCTCGTTGGCTAGGTATACGAGTGGGCTCTTTGGTGCATTTACACGGCTTTTGCGATGCTAGTCGTAAAGCGTATGCAGCAGTCATATATGTTCAAACGATCGATAAAGGTGGTACATCACGCACAGCTCTTGTTTCAGCGAAGACGAAGATAGCACCAATTAAGGATGTGACGATACCACGCCTCGAACTGTGTGGTGCTTATCTTCTAACCAAGGCGATGGACAACGTACGTCAAGCTTTAGGCCTACAGGACGCCCCATGTACATATTGGAGTGATTCCACTATTGTTTTATGCTGGATACGCAAACCACCATCCACGTTCAAACAATATGTATCCAATCGGGTAGCTTACATCCAAGCCAATTCAGACATTAACGCTTGGAAGCACATTCGCTCGGAATCAAATCTAGCCGACTGTGCAAGCAGAGGCCTATCTCCCGGCGTCTTAGCAGATCATCACCTTTGGTGGACCGGACCGACGTGCATTCACCATAGCGTGGGGAAATGCGCTTACCTTCTTCGACGGAGGAGGAGGAGCACCTCTCCATTGCTGAATCTCGTGTGGTATCCATCTTCGTTTCTAGAGCTAATTACCAGTGGATTATAACATCCACGAAAGACAACAGGATACCTCTCATAGAGAAATTTAGCAAATTGAGTCGTTTACTTAACACCACTGTTTGGTTAAGGCGATGGTTACCGAAATATCGCGGTTACAGGAACGATATAGTTTCTGTCGCAGATCAGCACTGGGCTTTACTTCTGCATATTCGACAAGCACAAGGTAATCATTTTAAACAAGAAATTAAGGCTCTTGAATTGCATTCCAGAATTGCGGGTCGCAGTGAAATCTTAGCACTCAATCCTTTCTTGGATGCAGACGGCATACTGAGAGTAGGTGGTCGACTCGCAAACTCCGACTTAAGTGAAGATCAGCGACATCAAACTATAACTCCGCGTGGGGCCCTGGCTTATTTACTAGTCGCTGATGCTCATACACGTTGCTTACATGTGGTATACAACAAATGCTTCAGTTTCTTAGACAACTTTTCTGGCTTATAGGCGCACGGGCGCAAGTAAAGTCTTTCATCTGGGCCTGCACTACATGTCGTAGGCATCTTCAAATTATACAAGGTCAACAAATGGCTTCGCTCCCGAAAGAACGTGTACTAGTGACCCCACCATTCTTCCATGTACGTGTGGGAACGCATCGCGCTACCCCGACTACAAAAACCTATGCTGCCATATTTATTTGTATGGCGTCACGAGCGGTTCACATTGAGCTGGCAGAGGACAGAGTACACAGGCATTTATAGATCTTTACGATCGTTTTATTAGTCGACGGGGTATCTGTACCACTTTATACAGTGATAATGGAACACAATTTGTAGGGGCTAATCGTCAAATGCAGGAAGACTTAAAGGCTTGGGTAACAGCACATGCTCAACAACATCTGGCAGCTGAAGGTACATGTTGGAAGTTCATAACACCTTCCGCACCTCATCACGGTGGTCTATGGGAGGCAGCAGTTCGTTCAGCTAAAAAGCATCTGCTGAGGATAATGGGCAGCCAGACATTGCGTTACACTGAATTTTCTACTCTCCTGACTCGCATCGAGGCGTGTCTTAATTCGAGACCACTGATAGGTCTCTACGATGATCCTGAAGGAGGGATAGCTCTAACACCGGGTGACTTCCTGATCGGACGACCACTCAATTGTCGTACAGAGCCTCCATTGCCTGAAGCTCCAGAAAATCGTCTTCGATATTGGCAACGCCTCCAGAAAATGTTGGAGCATTTTTGGCGCCGCTGGCAATCCGAATATCTAAACCCTCTTCAGACCCGGAACAAATGGACTAGATCGGAACCCAATGTTCAGCGTGGAGATGTAGTTCTTATACGTGGTGAAAATTTGCCACCATCGGTTTGGCGTATGGGACGGGTGATTGACGTTCACCCGGGCAGTGATGGGTTGGTGCGTACCGTGACGATAGAGTACAATACCAACCAGACATCATCAAATGGACTTCGGGTGATTTTTTAAGAGCTTGATAACTTTTTTTAAAAAAAAAACGCATAAAATTTGCAAAATCTCATCGGTTCTTTATTTGAAACGTTAGATTGGTTCATGACATTTACTTTTTGAAGATAATTTCATTTAAATGTTGACCGCGGCTGCGTCTTAGGTGGTCCATTCGGAAAGTCCAATTTTGGGCAACTTTTTCGAGCATTTCGGCCGGAATAGCCCGAATTTCTTCGGAAATGTTGTCTTCCAAAGCTGGAATAGTTGCTGGCTTATTTCTGTAGACTTTAGACTTGACGTAGCCCCACAAAAAATAGTCTAAAGGCGTTAAATCGCATGATCTTGGTGGCTAACTTACGGGTCCATTTCTTGAGATGAATTGTTCTCCGAAGTTTTCCTCAAAATGGCCATAGAATCGCGAGCTGTGTGGCATGTAGCGCCATCTTGTTGAAACCACATGTCAACCAAGTTCAGTTCTTCCATTTTTGGCAACAAAAAGTTTGTTAGCATCGAACGATAGCGATCGCCATTCACCGTAACGTTGCGTCCAACAGCATCTTTGAAAAAATACGGTCCAATGATTCCACCAGCGTACAAACCACACCAAACAGTGCATTTTTCGGGATGCATGGGCAGTTCTTGAACGGCTTCTGGTTGCTCTTCACCCCAAATGCGGCAATTTTGCTTATTTACGTAGCCATTCAACCAGAAATGAGCCTCATCGCTGAACAAAATTTGTCGATAAAACACATTTCGAACCGAACACTGATTTTGGTAATAAAATTCAATGATTTGCAAGCGTTGCTCGTTAGTAAGTCTATTCATGATGAAATGTCAAAGCATACTGAGCATCTTTCTCTTTGACACCATGTCTGAAATCCCACGTGATCTGTCAAATACTAATGCATGAAAATCCTAACCTCAAAAAAATCACCCGATATTAAGCAGCGGTGTCAGCGACCGGTGCAGAAGTTATGCCGCCTAACAGCTCCTACCGAAGAATTACTGAACCGCGAGGGTTCAGCCGGGCAGGATGTTCAAGATTTAAGTTCTTTAAAATGCAGTCCTGCGCATAATTAGTAAGGACACAAACCAATACCAGTCAGCTGATTGCTGAATGTCTTAACGAAGACTTGGTGGGAAAAATTGCTATGGGTACTTATAAGCTCAGCGGAAAACGGAAGGGCAGAAGTGCATTTTAGGATATGTCTGCAGAAATAGTTAAAGATGACGGAAGTACATTACTTGACATGGTATGTTGCCGTAATTCTAAAAAAGTGTATAAGTGCCATGGCATGCAGACTTCCAATCTCAATAGACACAAATACTAAAAGAACTGCCCAGATAGAAAGTAAGTGAGGAGGATAAGAAATTAGCTTTAGAAGCTTGCGCTGGTTGGATGGTTGAGGACTACAATTCCTGCAATAAACCGGATAAAAGAAATTTGCAAGTTCGATGAAAATGATATTCAGGCAATTTCTGCGTTAAAATTAAAGATTTTGGAAGGTATAGAAGGAACTTGGATTCCAAATTTGAATGTATGGCACAAAGTGGCTTATTATTTTTATCCTCCAGCGTTGCGTCTCCAAGCAAGCTAGTTAAATGAAATTGAAATGTTTTGCACTGCTGAAAAAGCAGATGTGAATGGGTTATTGAATTCATCTATACCAGAAGATCATTCAATATTTCAATTGAGCAATACAGCATCATTCATAACTTTATCAGCAGGTAATTCTTCTTCAAAAAACGAAGAGAATTTCTTCTTTCCGAATTAATAAAAGTTGAAAATGTGTCGTCAGATAAACTACGTCGCTATTCTAGAGGAAATGTGGAATTTTTTGAAAATTTTTATGTTATGCAGTGGTGGCAAAACAATAGCAAACGATATCCGACGTTGTCCAAGTTAGCACTTAAAGTTCTTGCCATTCCTGCTAGCAGTGCAGCATCAGAGCGAGCGTTTTCGCTTACCGGTAATATTATTACAGAAAAGCGCAACAGAATAACGCCAATTACAACAAAAAATTATAAATTTTTATAACAAAAATTGTTCTCTTTTATATGTACTTTTGAATGAATATTTTAGTCATTTTTTTCAAGTGCACTAATGTTAATATAAAGATTTATGAACTAAGGTTAGTTTTAAAACATGGATGATCTCATTTTGTTATTTGCAAATAAAAATTATTAAAACAATAAAATCGAGCTGCTGGTTTCTTAGTAGTAACTTTTAAAGTCATACGAAAAATCTTCATTATTGCGTATAAATCTGTATGAAAACATTATAAATAATAAGTGAAATAAATTACCAACATAGAAATTAAAAAAATAAAAATAAAAAAGCAATAAACGCGATATAGCTAAACTGAAAATTCTCAAGACACTTAAGTCATTCAAAAATACTATTGGTGCTTTGAATCATTTCGCTTTGACGTGATTGAATTATTGACTCATGAGAGAATGAGCACAATACCGGGTCGTATGAAAATACATAAACTTACTCAGTATTCATACTCTCGCTATGTATGCCTTGCGTAAATGTGTTCTTGTGGATATTTGTGTATGTTGAATTTTGATTTATATTCACAAAGACTCTTTTTTGTGTTACTCAACCAATAACTTAAAAAAGGGAATAATTGCAGATCTCGGGTACATACACACAATACAGTATGAATTATGAATGCTTATTCTATACATATTATTACGAATGCTAATTCTAATAAAGGGTTTATAAATCAGTAATACAGAGTTTGCTTTTGATTTTGTAGATATACGGACAGAGTCACCATAGAATTGGATCATTACAATCTTTATAAGATACATAGCATACATTTTTATAAATATATTTCATGGGCAACATGTAGGAACAACTTGATTGACGTCAAGAGCAGCAACTGCTTCATGAACATCATGCGCTGGTCAGGCTGTTTAAGAATGCCAAATAATGACTACAAAGTCATGATTAGAGCAGATAAACGACCATCAGGAACACACGCCCGCATACTTAACGCTCCAACAATTGATGGAGTTGCCATCTTGATTGTTGTGAAAACTTAGAAACACGCAACAAATGCTTACCCGTCGCGATACTGGGCAACTGCAACAAATATCTGAAACACATCATTCATATGACATGTTGCAATATCCGCTGATGTTTTTGCGAAGGGAAGATGAATATTATTTCAATATCAAAATGAAAAATCCATTAAATGTTGAGTTTCAATATGATAGGTGCTTAGAGAGTATTTAAAATTATGCTAAAAATATAGATGTTAGTTTAACATACAAAATAATAATTCTACTACTTTAATTTAAGGTGAAGAAATGACCAAGAAGGTTGGTTTGATAAATTATTACGCATATCGTTTAATGATTCGATAAAATGCTGCCAACTATTTGCTGCGGTTTCGGCGATTGCTGCAGCAGTACTGTGTTGACATGTACGTCAAAATAGAAACGGAGCGCTTAAATTTTATTGCAAAGACTTATGTACGTAATTATTTTTGGCCTGCTCTTTTTATTACTTTAACATGTAATCCAAAATGGATAGAGATTGTTCAATTGCTGCTCACCGGACAAACATCAAGTGATCGACATGACATCACAGCACGTGTATTTAGACAAAAAATGTGATCATTGATGAACTTCATTGTTAAACAACACATCTTTGGAGAAACTCGATGTTGGATGTATTAGATCGAATGGCAAAAGGAGGCCTGCCGCACGCACACATTCTTATTTGGTTAGTGGAAATAATTCGTACAGACAAAATCGATGATGTCATATATACCGAGATTCCCGATCACGAAACCGATCCACACCTGCATGATGTTGTAATTAGAAATATGATTCATGGACCATGTGGCCCCATCAATCCCCACCTGTAAATATGTAACGAAAGGCAGCGAAAAGGCGGCTTTTGGCATCCAAAGCTCCAATAGTAAGGATGAAATTGTGTGCTATCAAGTTGGTCGGTAAGTGAACTGCAATGAAGCGATTTGGCATATATTCGCATTTCTTATTCATGAACGTCATCCTACTGTTGTGCATTTGGCTATGCATCTGGAGAATAGTCAAAGAGTATATTTTACGGATTCGAATGTTATTCAACGTGCTTAGACACCTCCAGCGACAACATTGACCAGTCTCTTTGAGATCTGCTAAAGCGAGATTATACTTGGAATGCTTCGTCGAAGAATTTTAAAAGACGCAAGGTTATCCGGATGAGCATACTACTGATTTTCTTTGGCGTATGTATACAGTTTCTCCAAATAATGATGAATGCTTCTATTTGCGGTTGCTGTTGTGATCACTAGGAATTAGATTTAATAATTCGAACTAATGTACCCCTGTTGGCTCACCAACAAAAGAAAGTTTATAATACATTGATTACGGCCATTGATAATGGAAATGGTGGTTTATTTCCTGGATGCTCCTGGTGATACTGGCAAGACATTTCTCATGTCAGTAGTTTTAGCCATTATTCGTGCGAGATCAAAAATCGCGGTGGCAGTTGCTTCTTCTGGAATAGCAGCCACGTGGTTAGAAGGATGCCGTACGGCTCATTTAGCATTAAAATTGCCGTTACTCATAAACCGGCATTGGGCAATTACTGACTGACGCTAATGGTCGAGAACCTGTTGACGAATCTAGCGGATTGATTTCATTTCCTCAGAATTTCTGTAACTTTCTTTCATCAAAAGACGAACTGATCAACAAAGTATTCCCAAACATCAATACTAACCACAAAAATAAAGAATGGTTGAGTTAGAGAAGCAATTTTGGCGGCTAAGAATTAATATGTAGATGATTTAAACTACATAATTTAGAATAAGATCATTGGTACACTACATTCTTTCAAATCAATTGATTGTGTAACAAATGAAAGTGAAGCTACTAACTATCCAACTGACCGCAGCGATCAGCTGAAAGGGCAACTAAGCAAGCGCAGTCAACAGAAGCAGCAGAGAACAGCAAACGGGCAACAACAAATGCGCTGACAGCAACCAGTATGCATGTACCAGCAAGCACCCGGACAGCGAAGTAAAACAAAATTTAATGTGAGAATGTACCAAGCAAAAAAGGGCCGTCTGTTCAGACTGGTATTGATCGCTATATTGACGTGAAAAGGAAATTAAGTCCAGTTAAATCAGCGGTCCATACCAAAAAATTTCCAAATGGCCAAATGGTAAAAAGCCAGAAATCCTAAATGGCAACAGATTTGCCATACTAAGCAATGGTTCAGGCGACGTTACGAAGGGTACCACTATAGTCGTTAATGCCAAACCACCTCCAATATATTTGCGCGAGCGTAGCAGTAATACTCTTATTGCAAAATTAAGTGAAATTGTAGGTACTAACAATTTTCATATAGTACCTTTGGAAATAGCAATAGAGATGAAGCAAAAATTCAGTCGTACACTGGCAAAAGTTTTATGGAAATCGTTACATTTTTGTCAAATAAAAACAAAAATTATTATTCCTATCAACTGAAGAGCTTTAAGGGCCTATTTGTTGTAATTAAGGGTATAGAGTCCGCCGTAGACTCTAGTGAAGTCAAAGAAGCGTTCAAGAATGTGGTTTGGAATTAAAACTGTTGTAAATATATTTAATAGAAACAAAGTACCAAAGCCGATGTTCAAAATAGAATTGTTGCCAAATTCTAACCAATTAAAGAAAAATGAAATACACCCGATTTACAATTTAAAATATCTATTCCATCCCAGAATCATCGTTGAGGAACCACATAAGAGAAATGGTCCAGTACAATGTACAAACTGCCAAGATTATGGACACACGAAAGCATATTGCGCTCTACGCAGTGTCTGTGTGGTGATCTACATCCTACATCCAAATGTACTCTGAAAAAAAGAGGATTTAAATAAAAAATGCAGCAATTGGTTGCCCTGTATATGGAGATTTGAAATCGAAGTTCTCAAAGGGCATTCAAGCACGTCGTAACCAAATGTTGAATATTCCTCCTAGTGAAAATATGGAAATCATCGTCCATATTTTAAAACCAGTTAATCCTAAAAACAATGCTACAGAAGGGAGCTATGCAAACGTGGTAAAAGGCAACACTGCACAAATGCAATTGCCCCAAAACCAACAAAATGGAAGCGTTGAAACTATGATTTTCAACCTTACCCAGTGTATGACACAATTTATGGCTTCAATGCAAAATATGATTCAAGAGATAATCAAATCACAAAACCAAATGTTGCAAACTTTTTTAAGTAAAAAGTAAGTGTATTGAACATTTGTTTATGGAATGCTAACGGTGTTAACCAACATAAACTGGAACTTATTAGATTTCTGGATGAAAATATAATGCTATTGTCAGAAACTCATCTTACGATCAAAAACAATTTCTTTGTACCATGATTTATTTAGTTAAGTCTATGAAGATTTAGACTCTATGTTACAAACCACCCAGATGGAAAGGCACATGGAGGAACAGCAGTGTTGGTTAGAAAATGGTTAAATTACCTCGCATTAGAATCTTATGCCACAGCGCAATTACAAGCTACAACAATAAACACAACCATAAAAAATCGCTGCGGGGACTTAAACCTGACGGCCATATACTGCCCACCTCGGTTTAAAATTACAGACATCCAATTTAAAGACTTTTTTGGAACACTAAGCCATAGGTTTCCAGCAGGTGGAGAAAACAATGCAAAACAGACGTATTGGGGCTCACGACTAATTAATCCAAAAGGACGACAGCTGTATCACACTATTCACACTATTATAAATAGGCAAAGTAATCTTGAAATAATATCTCCTGGTAAGCCGAGCTGATCTATCTTCTGATCACTCTCCTGTTAATCCAAAAGTGAGTCTAATACGTGAGTAGCCACATTAATATTGAGTACAAAATAAATACAGGAAGAGATATTGACGAAAACATAAGAGAAGTCAATGATATAATAACCAGCGCAGTCGTCTTAGCAACACCAAACAAAAACTATAAGCCGCTTGGTCCGAGAAAAAAACTAATAGTGAAATGGAAAAGTTTGTAAATGAAAAAAGTAGTGCAAGACGTGAATGGCAGATAAATCGCTCCCCTTCCACTCAGTTTCAATTGAAATCTGCTGTACGTAAATTAAAAAAAGCGCTTAAACGTGAAGAAGAATTTAACACCGAAATGTATATAAAGAAGCTGTTTCCAAATTCAAGCAAGCAAAAATCCCTTTGGAAAGCTCAAAAGTCCATGAAGGCACCAACTGACTTCAACATGCCCATACGAAACTTGGGTGGAAATTGGGCTCGAAGTGACAAGGAAAAGGCTAATTGTTTTGCAAATCACCTAGAAAAGGTATTTCAACCCAATTTGCCAAAGAGCAGCTGTCAATCTTACCCAACACAGCTAAAGAGTCGCTCGAGTCTTTTAAGACTTCACCTTCTGAAATTCTTGGAATCATCAAAGAACTTAACCCAAAAAAGTCGCCGATACATGATAATATGGAAAAGTCGCAGATTATCTTGATAGATAAACCTGGGAAAGACTTAAAGGGCTATACCAGTGTGACGCATGAAAAATTAAGCGATTTTCGTGAATTTTTTTTAAAGAAAGTACTAGATTGAATGTTTCGACGTTCTATGGCCGTAATAAAGTATATTTTTTAGTTATACTAAATTTTTTTACAAACATATTGAAAAATAACGGAGTTATGTGCTGTTTGCGGAAGTGCCGAAAAAAAGTGCCTCAACTGCTGGCATGATTCCGGTCGAATGAGTAGCTGAAACAAAAAAATTCAAAGTTTTGTATTGTATTGTACATTAAAATTAAGAAAATGGCGTAACTTTGAAAAAAATGCATTTTTTTACGAAAAAATCTTGATTTTTTAATGCCAAATTGACTATTTTCAACTAATCAAAAGATCGTAGTCCATTGTATAGCAAATGTATTCATATACCCAGTTTTAATTTGAAGTCAATCGGTCAATTTTTCGTTGTGCTATAATGTCAGCAATTTTGAAAAATGTCGTTTCGAGAAAAACAAGTTTAAAGTTTCACTTATATATGGTATGTTTGCACCTCTGAGCGGTCGCTGTTTAAACGCTGCCATTCAAAAACTATTCAAGATACGACATTGCCGATTTCACAGGTTATTTTTGAATATATAAACTATGGAAAAAGCAAAATATAAATAAATTTTTTGAAAGTGTCACACTGGTATAACCCCTTAATACAGCCGTCTTCATACAGACCAATCAGTCTTCTACCCTGTCTTTCTAAAGTATTTGAAGAAGTATTACCATCAAAGATGACTCCTTTCCTCCACGAAAATAATACAATACCAATGCATCAATTCGGATTTCGTGCGAAATCTGCCACAATAGAGGAAGTAAATAGAATTACTAACGAAATAAGAAAAGCATTTGAGTACAGAGAGTACTGTTCAGCTATATTTCTAGACGTGGCTAACTCGTTTGATAAGATGTGGCATGAAGGCCTTTTATATAAGATTAAGAACATTTTACCTTTGGAATTATATAAATCATTGGAGTCTTATTTAAAAAATAGACAATTTATGGTGAAAGTGGGAGATTTCATATCTGATGAACGACAGATAAGGTCTGGTATACCACAAGGAAGTGTTCTAGACCCAACTCTATACATCATATATACAGCAGATCTTCCTACAGCTAAAAATGTATTAACTTCAACTTTTGCGGATGCCACAGCTATAGTAAGTCGTAACAACTGCCACATTTTGGCATCAAGAATATTAGCATTTAAGTTCTGTCGAAGAATGGCTAACCAACTGGCGTATAAATGTAAATGAAGAAACGTGTAAGCGTGTTACGTTTTCGCTTAGACCAAAAATGTGTCCGGCAGTAAAAAGGAACAATATTTTAGTACCCCAAGCGAACAAAGAAAGATGGAGTCATGTGTAGAAGTTCACGCAAGTGAGCAAAGTTCTCTGATCGCCATTCACTTGGGAGTGGCCAGAAACGATTATTTTACACATAGCCAAGCAGCTCACAACTTCCGGTCTTTAACCAAGTATCCTCTGGGCAGCCTAAGAACATCCGTTCGAAGGCGAGCTAAAGTGAGAAGGCGAAACATCCCCTACATAGGGTTGTGCGCTGGGTTTGGGACCCGCCACGTAAAAAAAAACTGCTAATGAAAAGGAACAACAAGCCTCGGATGAGAGACCCCCCTTTTGATGACGACAATGGCAAACGAAATAAGGACTACGAATTGAGGGCATGCACCCGGAATGTCCGGTCCCTTAATTGGGAAGGTGCCACTGCCCAGCAGGTTGATGTCCTCACGAAAATAAAGGCTGACATCACCGCCGTCCAAGAAATGCGATGGACGGGACAAGGACAGAGACGAGTAGGTCCTTGTGGAATTTACTACAGTGGCCATATAAAGGAGCGCAAGTTTGGTGTTGGATTCGTGGTGGGATAGAGTCTCCGTCGCCGAGGACTGTCATTCACTCCGGTGAATGAACGTCTAGCCACAATCCGCATCAAAGCGAGGTTCTTCAACATATCGCTGATTTGCGCCTACGCTCCGACGGAAGAGAAGGACGAAGTGACCAAAGATGCCTTCTATGAGTGCTTGGAGCGTGTCAATGAGAGCTGCCACCGCCACCATGTCAAAATCGTGCTTGGCGACTTTAACGCCAGGGTGGGCAAAGAAGGTATCTTTTGCACTACGGTCGGTAAATTCAGCCTCCACGACGAAACATCCCCAAATGCGCTGAGGCTGATTGACTTCGCCGGGGACCGAAATATGGTTATCTGTAGTACTAGATTCCAGCACAAGAAGATACATCAAGCTACCTGGCTCTCTCCGAATCGAAAAGCCACCAACCAGATCGATCATGTTGTGATAGACGGAAGATACGTCTCCAGTGTTCTAGTGTTTAGTGTGCGTACGTACCTCCGAGGTCCTAACATCGACTCGGACCACTATCTTGATGCAGCCAAGATTCGCATTCGCCTCTGTGCAGCAAAAAACGCACGCCAACAAACACAAGGAAGGTTCGACGTCGAGAAGCTGCAATCACAACAGACAGCCGAACGATTTGCCACTCGGCTTGCACTCCTGCTCTCTGAGAGCACTCGTCAACAATTCGGTGTAAGGGATCTGTGTGACGGCATTTCAAACTCCTTACGTACAGCTGCAACCGAAACCATTGGTTTTCGGAAAGTACAAAAGCTGGTGCAAACAGCTGGTACGACGAGGAGTGCCGTGTCGCAGCGGAGAGAAAACAGACTGCCTACCACGCAACGTTACGATCGACCACAACACGTGCGGGATGGGATAGATACCGAGAGTTGAAAAGGGAAGCGAGACGCATTTGCAGACAGAAAAAGAAAGAGGACGAAATGCATGAGTACGAAGAGCTTGAATGCATACTTAAATTATGGAGGGCACACTTCTCCAGCCTGCTGAATGGCAGTGCACAACGCCAGGGGAAGGCGAACCCGATTCCCCAATAGATGACGATAGAGCAGACGTTCCATTGCCCTACCATGAAGAAGTTCGAATAGCAATTACCCGCCTGAAGAACAACAAAGCGGCGGGGGCCGATGGATTGCCGGCCGAGCTATTCAAACACGGCGGCGAAGAACTGATAAGGAACATGCATCAGCTTCTTTGTAAAATATGGTAGGACAAAAGCATGCCCAACGATTGGAATTTAAGTATGCTCTGCCCAATCCATAATAAATGAGAACCATCGCATATAAGGTTCTATCGAGCATATTGTGTGAAAGATTAAAGCCCACCGTCAATAAACTGCCTTAGACCTGGCAAATCAACAACCGACCAGATATTCACCATGCGCCAAATCTTGGAAAAGACCCGTGAAAGAAGAATCGACACACACCACCTCTTCGTCGATTTCAAAGCTGCTCTCGACAGCACGAAAAGGACCCGCTTTTATGCCGCGATGTATGAAATTGGTATCCCCGCAAAACTAATACGGCTGTGTAAGCTGACGTTAAGCAACACCTAAAGCTCCGTCAGGATCGGGAAAGATCTCTCCGAGCCGTTCGATACCAAACGAGGTTTCAGACAAGGCGACTTCTGGAGAAAATAGTTCGAGCTGCAGAACTAAATAGAGAAGGTACCATCTTCTATAAGAGTGTACAGCTGCTGGCGTATGCCGATGATATTGATATCATCGGCCTCAACACCCTCGCCGTTAGTTCTGCTTTCTACAGGCTGGACAAGGAAGCACAGAAAATGGGTCTGGCAGTGAACGAGGGCAAAATATCTCCTGTCATCAAACAAACAGTCGTCGCACCCGCGACTTGGCTCTCACGTCACTGTTGACAGTCATAACTTTGAAGTTGTAGATAATTTCGTCTATTTAGGAACCAGTATTAACACCACCAACAATGTCAGCCTGGAAATCCAACGCAGGATTGCTCTTGCCAACAGGTGCTACTTCGGACTTAGTAGGCAATTGAAAAGTAAAGTCCTTTCTCGACGAACAAAAGCTAAACTCTCTAATGGCTACGGCGAATATCGCATTCGATGGAACGATGAGCTGTACGAGATATACGACGACATTGACATGGTTCAGCGAATTAAAAGACAGCGGTTACGCTGGCTAGGTCATGTTGTCCGGATGGATGAAAACACTCCAGCTCTGAAAGTATTCGACGCTGTACCCGCCGAGGGAAACAGAGGAAGAGGAAGACCTCCACTCCGTTGGAAGGGCCAGGTGGAGAAGGACCTGGCTACGCTTGGAATATCCAATTGGCGATACGTAGCGAAAAGAAGAAACGACTGGCGCGCTGTTGTTAACTCGGCTATAATCGCGTAAGCGGTGTCGACGTCAATGAAGAAGAAGAACAATGAAAAATATTAATTTTTACTCGAATACTCTTCAGTCTTTGAATTAGTCTTATATCTTTTGGCTTATATCTTTCTTAAAAATAGTGATAGAACTTAAAGATGCACTTTTCTAGCTTTGTCTAGCGACGTGTCGCTCTCACAGTTACCCTATGCTTTGAATGCCACAAATACTTTTATTTCTCCAAATTTTCAAAAATGGTATTTAAAAACTCCAATTCGGTCAAAAATTCCTGCAAATTGTGTCAAAAGTGTACAAGATATAGGGCGAAAATTGGTTTTTTCTATGGCTTTTAATAAGATGTCTTGTAAATTTGCTATTTACCGTATTGTGGAATTTTGGAACTTTAGAATTTGCGTGCTTCTAGTTCCTAAATTTTATATACTTAATATCGAAGATATTTTGTAAAAATTCACTTTTGTTCGAACCACCTCTTGAAACTTGTAGGTAGGTAGTTAAAGGGGGGCGGCAGAACATCCTTGGCCCCGGGTGCCCGAAGTTGTAGCTACGCCACTGGCCATATATTAAAAATAGCTCCTTCTATGGAGTTTATATAACATATATTTCATTTTAGTTAATTACGTTAATCTCTATATTATTACTAGCTTTTTACCCGCGGATTCGCCCGCAGTGGAGCCAATAAATAACATAAGTATGACAGGTAAAGGGTACGGTTTTAATAATAGAAATAAGTCAATATGATAACTAAATTTTATTGATTGGCTGAGATCAACAATTTTTAAAAATTACTACAGACAATGAAGATTCAACACCTTGAAATATGCGTATTGAAATGCAACAACAAATGTTAAAATATCTAACAATTTAAAAAAAAAATACAAGGTATTAATCTAGGATATTTTTGTAGACAATGTTATAAGTTTTCCCGTCGGGTGCAACTATGTGTAAATTCCGGGCATTAGATACACGTTAACAGGCTACATTAATATGACCATGAGAGAAGCATGGGTTTTCTAAATGCAATCCTGCCACCTGTAATGTTTGTCCTTGTTCCTTGTTTATAGTAACAGCAAAGCTAGGCGGGAAACTGAACCCTTTTAAATTGGAATGGAAGGTCAATGCAAATAATTGGTATCCTATGTATTATAACACTGTTTCCCTTACCGACACCTGTTAAAATAGTAGCACCAAGTATGTTCTGTCCCAATTTTGTTATCCGAAGCTTTGTTCCATTACATAGCCGAGGAGCATCTATATTTCGCATAAGCATTACTGGTACATTTAGTTTCAATTGAAGTTTATGTGACGGTACACCCGATGGTTCAAGTGAATTTAAAAACTCCACAGGATATGAAGTACTTAGTTCCGTATCTATAATTGTATCCATTGACAAATATTCCTTCATTTCTCCTTGAACCTCGTTTAAAATGTCAGTGTTGATCCTATTAACAATTTCATTTCTTGGTGTTAATATTGCTCTTGCACACAACCACTGATCACACACCACAAATTTTGTGGCAATTCCGGAAAAACATTAGCAATGAGATCCACATCACTTTCTAGTAAATTACAAAATTCTCTTGACAGTAATATGTAGCCTTCAGCGTCAACATCTAAACAACCATCACCAATTTTCAACAACATTTCTGCGTAAAGTCCTGAATCCACGTCATTATGAAGATGCACTCTCATACTCGTTTTCAGGCGTATTTTTTCAACTGTCGACCATAAGTTTGATGATTTAATGCACGCTTGAATTTCATCTGCTGGTGTCCCCCTCTGAATCACTGAGAGGGTTTGACGGAAATCACCAGACAATAAAACTACCATGCCTCTCATTATCTCGCAAGTCCTGGAGCGTCCGGTTTAAAGTTTCTATAGCCTTCTTGTGAGACATTGTACTTTCATCCCACACTAAAAGCTTGCATTCTCGCAGCATCCTACCTCGTGAACTATTTTTACTAAAATTGCAGATGGGCGAATCTTCCTGTGCCAAATTCAATGGTAATTTTAAAACGGAATGTGCCATACGACCGTCGTTTAATAGCGTCGCGGCAATACCTGACGAAGCTACAGCAACTGCTATTTTTTGGTCTTTTCTGACGGACATTAATAATAAGTTAAGCAAAAACGTTTTTCCAGTTCCTCCTGGTGCGTCGAGAAAGAAGAATCCACCACTGCCGGAGTCTATTTTACGTAAAACTTGATGGAAAACATGATTTTGCTCTGGAAGTAATTGAGGGACTAATTCTGTCACTTGATGTTGCAGTGCTTAGATTATGATTTCAATCTAGCTCTCGTGCAATTTCAATATCAAAATCATCCATATTGTCTCGTCGAGGGCTCGACATTCCAAAATCATCTAATTTTTTTTCAACCATCGTAAAAACCTTGTTTTCGATTATAATTAGCGTTTTATTGTAGACATTTTCATTTAAAGTAATATCTGTGTGTACTTGCTGCAGTTGATGTAAAATATCTTCAGCCATGTATTCTTTGTACTTATTCCAAAGAGTTTGAGGGTTAGAAAGACCGCAAGAATATAAAAGCGTAGCATAAAGTTCCCAGTGTTTATCTGGCGATTGGCATTGTACAGCTTCCTCCATAGTTTCGTCCCAATGATTGTCATTTTCTAACAGCCGCCGAGCTTCACAAGCTTCTCGGTATGTTTGACATTCCCGACCATTGACAATTTTAAGTTCTGTAAAGCTAATTGGACCTCTAACATGATGCAACAAGATGTGCAGATAAAAGCATTCAAAATTCGTAACATGTACGGTATAGACACGACCAAGAGCATCCGATGCTTTAACTCCAGGTTGGTTTTGAACAGGTGTACCATGAATACGACGACGCCATTCTTTTTTTGAACTGTTACGGGGAACCTCAGAGTAAAATAATGTCTTTGCAAAAGTATCACTCTGACAAAGATGAAAAAAGGCAGTCAGCGTGGTCTTAGGAGGAGATAAAATGCTGTCTTGAAAGGTATTTTCATCAAAAAAGACTCGCTGTCCGTTTTCAAAGTGTTCTGCAAGATGTGTAACAGTGGGATGTCTTTCATGTAACGGAAAGCCAAGAAGCCGGCATGCTGCTTCATTGCTACTGACATATCTTCCTGCTTGATAAGTTTGTATTTCATTGAGGGCCTGTACAGCACCTTCATTACGCAGATTGAAGATCGCCTGTTCGCTTCCTTTATTTATATACTTCCAAATATATTTAATTGCACACACATAATTGCAAGCTTCAACCTTAATGTGGGCGTTGAATAATTTACACAAAATCGGGGAATAGGCCACTACCCAGCTATTATCAAAGCTCTTTATTTCCCCACTGCGAATACGAATGATAACTTGTTTACCACCATCAGCAGGCGCCCTTCGTCTGTATAATGGGTAACCCTTATCACTGTGAACTGTTTCTTCAATCATTTCCGGAGGATACTTTTTGTACACTTGCCATTTTGCATGCAAGGTGATGCTGGATTGCGAGCTCCACAGGGACCGTCTATCATATTTTTAATAACTGTGTCATACAGATTTTTGTCTTCTTCTTGAAGATTGTCTGCGCTAATCGTATCTTGTAAATGTATGTATTTTTCAGCTCGTAATTTTTTCTGGTTTAGAGAAATGTAACGAAGACGTTCGCTCTCTACTTTAATATACATATCTACCAAGAATTGATGAAAAAGTTGACTTGTACGCAGAAGAAGGTTGAAGTCAATCTCTCCAAGCATTATGTAATACGCATAAAAGTCCATGCAGGAAACTTTTTTATTTGGAATTTGGAATGATATCCAGATTCTCCAAATTGATGATATATCTGTCCTTGTTCAGTAAAAGTTGGTGAAAACCCGGGCATTTTTATCACTTTATCAACTCCAAAGAATGTCATTTGAAAGCAAGAGTTATACCTTCTTATTTTGCTTAGAAATTGCTTTGACTCATCTGTAACATTTAATAATAAAGTTTTCAAAGGCTCTTTTGGTTCACCAAGTAATGGAAGTGAAACTTTACCATCGAAACAGCACATTCCAGCAGTTTCATCTTTCCATTTAAAAGCATCGCAGTACTGACATTTTTTATTCATTGAGCCAATAATAATCAATGGATGATTATGATATTCAATTGAGGGATCATATTGAAACCCAGTACCATTAAACACAGCCCAATCATTACGCATGAAATTTCGGCGGCGCGTGGTCTGCATGTCTGCATTATAAATTCTTCTCGCCTGTGATTGTTCTGTTGTTTCTATCGCTCTTCTAGTTGTCTGCAGTGCAGCTTGTATTTCTAAACGAACTCGTGCCTGATTTAATTGCACACACATATACACGTTTCAGCTGCTCTCAAAACTCTTTGTCGCTCTGCTTGTTGTTGTCTTCTCAGCACTGCTTGACTCGAAGTTTCTTGATTTCGTGCAACTTTTGCGGAACGGGCCCGCGATGAATTTTTGGATAGACAAGATTTCCGCTTCCAAAGCATTTTCAAAGAAAAGCAGAGTAAAAATTAATATCAGCGAGTAAGATCTAAAATAATAAAGTGACAGCTAACAACAAAAATTACGGATTACCTAAAAAATTTGAATAGTTTTATACTGCATGTAACGACAGAAGAAAATAACAATAAATATAGAAAAATTAGAAATATTTGAAACTATATTCAATTGAATTAGATATTGTCGTCACCGCCGGTAATACAGTGGGACGGTATTACAGTATTCAGGGTTGAAACTTCATTACTGTAATGCTAGATGGCGTTGAAGTAGCTAAATTTGACGATTTTTTGACAAAAATTTTGTTTATCTTTCGTAAAATTTTTGTTTTAATGTAAAGTACCCTATGTTACTTCTAATACCTTCAAGAGTATATGAACAAAGTTTCATGATGATCGGTTAAGTAGTTTTTGCGTCAAAGCGTAACAAACAAATTTACATTCGCATTTATAATATTAGTAGGGATTGGGATTTCAAACATACAAAATATAATAATGAAACTAAGTCTACGACTTAAAATATATGTCAGTTAAAAAGATACAAAATGTCAATATATTAAAAGAAATTTGCAATTCATTTATTGAAATAGAATGGAGAAGCTATTCTTCCAAACGCGTTTTCTAATAAATATAAGTGAATAAAAGTATGCAAAATTTATGTAAAAATTCAAATAAAAAGAAATTTTGTTTGTATTATAACAATTTAAATTAACGAAATTACAAATTTTAATTTTACAAAAATGAATGTCGGTAAACGGTGTGACGAGAATCCAATTCCGAAAAAGGACAAAATGTGTTGAATCTGCTCAGGTCCCATCCTTTATGTTGAGTGTGTTTATGCACAGGTGTGTGAGTTGTGTTGCGTACGAGAGTGGTTTCATCGACTATGGTCTTATGCAATTAGTTCCCGGATGTGGCGTATTGGTAATCACAGTGATATACAGTTTTCCGGGTAGAGTGGGAGGAGGCTTAACTCATTTAATCAATAAGTATTTGTCTATTACAAAGCGTATGACCATTGACTCTCCAAAAGTAACTAAAAACCCCCAAATGATGAATGAAGGTTCAAACAACTCAAATCGGGTTTCTGTGCTAGATTTAAACACAGTTCTAAGGAAAAAGAAGACTCAATATTAACTGCTGCTGTTTCTCATAAGCCACCATCAATTTTTATACCTCAAGTGAGTGATATCAATAAAATGTTGAAAAGCTTTTCAACAGTTATTGGTAGAAAAAATTTCACCTACAAGTTAGGCAGGGATGGACAAGCGAAAGTGATGACTTCAAAGTGATTGCTATAGAAAACTTGTGAGCTATTTAGATACCAGTAATATTACTTTTCACACATATCAATTAAAAGAAGATAAGGCATATCGAATAGTTCTAAAAAATATTCATTTTTTTAACTCATATCGATGATATTAAGCATGAGCGTAAAATGGGCATACTCTACGAAATATTGTGAATGCAAAAAGCAAAATTTCAAAATTGCCGATGCCAATATTCTTTGTTGGTCTTGAACCTTCAGTAAACAATAAAAAAGTATTTGACGTAAATCGCTTATGCAATGCTGTAGTAAACAAAGTTAACCACAAACATTCAGGGGTGTTGTGGAATCTGATAATTGTCGGAATAAGAATTGAAATCGATCAAAAAAAGTAGTAGGTGTCATGATTTCAGATATTATAAGTTTGATATTCAAAACAGAATTTGTATCGGTTTTGGGTGTCACGGAAACCAATACTATCGGTTTTGCTATCAGAAACAAAGCAAGAAGATAGCCGCCCACAGATTTGAAATGTAAGTTAAGAAATCAAGTTATTTGATTATTTCGACTTAATATATATTTTTTTCTATAGGGGAAACATAACTATAAAACACGAAATGTCTCAATTATTGAATTTTTGGAAAAAATTCCGAATATTTAAAGATATTAGATTTACAAACCATAATAAACGTAATTTAACACCCAAAATGCGTCTTTATTCATTCGATAGGTGTTATCTCTTAGAATATTCCTTTAATTCGGAGCTTATTAAAAACTTTAATAGGATAGCTTCCAAATGTATTCACTTGCAAATTTTGTCACATTAGTAAACAGATGGTTCGAATATTGGTTTTGCGTATTCTGACAGCTAAGCAATTCTGTCTTAACTAAGCTATGCAATTAAGTCCAAAATTAGTGATTTGGAATGCCAATGGACTAAGCAGCCATAGACTGGAAGTTGAGTATTTTATAAAAACTAACAATATATGTAGATATATTACTAGTTTATATTTAAGCAAAAAAACTTGTAAATCGTTTTTCAACAAAATGGGTCCCAGATTATTAACCGGGGGAGATTTCAATGCCAAACATCCATGGTGGGGTTCACGCCTTACGAATCTCAAAGGCTGCGAACTGTACAAGCGCGTTTCTCAAAAAACTTAAATGTTTTACTGCTGGCAGACCCACATACTGGTCGACCGAGCCCAAAAAAATTCCGGATCTAATTGACTTCGCAATTTATACCAGCATAAACCCACATCATCGAGAAATTTCTATTAATGAAGATATGAACTCAGACCATTCCGCTCTCATTATCAATATGAATATACCTGATGTTGTCACATCCCGAAAGCAGCGTATTTTGAGTAAAAGGTACAACAAACGATTTTTCCAAACTTGGCTGGAGTCCCACGTAAACCTAAACATGGAAATAACAACAAAACGAGACTTAGATGACACTGTGGAAAACTTCACCCAAAAAATAAATCAAGCCGCTTCGTTAGCTTCTCCTCTTTATTCATCTAAAAAATAAATCAAGCCGCTTCGTTAGCTTCTCCTCTTTATTCATCTAAACTATACTGTACGGACAATGTGTCATATTCAGATGAAGTAGCGCAGATTGTACAAAGTAAAAACCGACTTCGAAGGATCTGGCAGAATAGGAGAAATCCGGTTGACAAAACCAGGCTAAACAAAGTAATTAAAGGATTAAAATCCAAGGTGGCAAAGATGAAAGAAGAATCCATTACAGAATTTCTTAAGAATGCCGATCATGAATATTATCTGTGGAAAGCTACTAAATACCTGAACCATCTGGCGAATACTTTTAAGATCTTCAAACTTTTCTTGAGAGTCCATGTCAAATGGATAAACCAATACCTTATGTAAAATTGACTGAAGTACAATCAGAAGTATCACAGCTGAAAAATTCTAAATGCCCCGGCCCAGATAATACTGATGCATGGACAATCAAACATTTACCAAGGATATGCGTGCTATTCTTGGGTTTAGGCTAAGTCACTTTCCTACGCAATGGAAATGTGCCGAATTTATAATGATTCCGAAGCCAAACAAGCCCGTGAACGAAATAACCTTTTATAGACCAATAAGTTTGCTGACAATATTCTCTAAAATATTCGAAAGAATATTTCTACGATTATTGCCAGTTTTGGAATCCTTATCCGTTATCCCAGACCATTAATTTGGATTCAGGCAACTACATGGAACCCTTTAACAGTGCCACAGAATCGTCAAAACCATACTAAAATGTCTCGAAGAGAAACAGTACTGTTCGGAAGTTTTCTTAGACATCCAACAAGCTTTCGATAGAGTCTGGCATGAGGGATTGTTATTTAAAATAGAAATGAAACTACCAGCTTCACTCTACCTATTTCTTGGGTCATACCTAGATTGAAGATTTACGTTAGAATTAATGATGACACTTCCGACATATACGAAGTCAAAGATGGTGTTCCGCAAGGTAGCGTACTTGGCTCAATACTGTATGACATGCCAATAATAAACGACGAAAATATAACTGTTGCCACATATGCAGACGACACCGCCATTCTTGCATTTGCTTACTCTGCAAACGAAGCGTCTAAAACTGTTCAAAAACAACTAAACGCAGTAGAATCCTGGCTTCGAAATTGGAACATTATCGTAAATGAAACAAAATCAGCGCATGTTACCTTCACCATGAAAGCCCCAACGTGAATCTCAATGAAACAATTATTCCAGAATGCACTAGCTCTAAGTACCTCAGGATGCACCTAGACAGAAGACTAACATGGCAGCGAGATAAGTTAAAAATAAAGACGAGAAAAATGTACTGTTACTTTACCTAAATCGAAACTTAGTCTTAAAAATAAGGTTGACTGCAAACGCTCCATGGTACATCAAAAATATTAACTTAGAACCTTGAACCTTGAAATACATATGGTGAAGAGAGAGATTCAGAAACTCAGTTCAAGATATTTTAATCGCCTAAGCTGCCACCCCAACATTCACGCCATTAACAACAGTGAAGAGACTCGCCGACTGCAAAGGCTACATCCATTAGACTTACCATTTAGATCTTAAGTTTAACTGAATTAATTAAATTTTTATGTATATATGATACTAAATTAAGTGAATAGTGATATATAGTACAAATCTTATATGTATTTCAAATGCCTTTATGTATTTAATGGACAAATTGCAAGTTTAGCATCAATGCGAATCTTAGATATAATAATATTTGCTTATTGTCGCACGACAGATTGTAAATAATATGAAAGAAAAACAAAATTATTTTGTTTAAATTGTAGTTGGCTATTTGGAAAATAATGATTTTTTTTGTATATTATGAATGAATTTATTGGTTAATGCACTAAGTATAAACTTATTTAATAATTACGATAATCCAATTGAAATTTTTCAAAATGCAATTCAATACATCAGTAGGTGATAATACATCTGATTTTAGTGAAGGGTGAAGGGTATTGTAGCTTGTAGGTGTTTTGGAAAAAAAAATTAAGCACTCATATTGGATTGATAAACGTTTTGAAAGAAGTTCAAAAACTCAACGTTACGGTAGAATTTTGAAATATACGAGCAAATTTGAGTTTTATTTCGGTTCGATGGCTTCAGTTAATTAATGAAGGAAACTTGGTTCCAATGGAAAAGAAATTTTTAATTTATGTGACATACTTATAGAGAATTTAAAGTATGTTGAAACAATGTTACCATGAAAATTATCTACATCTGAAACAAAAACACTTTTTATGTCATGCTTGACAACGTTATTTGTAGAATGAAGAAAATATTCGTCGTATTGAGTGACATAAACGAATACTTTTCAAGGCAGCTGAAAAAAATTTGCAAAAAAGAAATGTTTACGATTCAAATTTTGCAATCGGTCTTACTTCATATAACTTATTGAATACCATCAATGCTTGAAAATTGACAATACTTTTCCCAAATATTTGCATCGCATCGTCAGATTTCAAAAGAACTGTTTTTCGTTAATTTGTATTCTTATTAACTGTTTACTTTTGATTTCCCTATGTTCAGTACAATCTGAAAAAAAAATTGTGGTTGAAAGTCTAGGTATGAACAGATTTATACATAATTGATTTCAATCATCAACAAGAAAGCAAATTTAATAGATTAGTGATGAGAGCAAAAAATACCACGTCATATTCTTATTCTTCAAAAACATTAAAGTACTAAATGATAAAATGGTTATTAAAATGTATTAAGTATTAGAACTAATTCCTATAGGGAGGGGTCTCACCTTTTCGCCTTTACCACTGTTGAACTTGCATACAATTAAAAACGAAGTTTACTTAATACTATTGTGAAAATCGTATAATCAAGTATAATTTCTTCTTTTTTTTTTGTTCCTAATGATTTTGATTTTTATTAAATCGCGGTAATTAGCCCCGTGTCACCGATGAGGAGCGATAAAGCGATGATATCGAACGATCGTAAAAAAAAACCTTTGTTTAGCAATGAGTTCCCTGAAAATAGCATCGAGTACAATCCTTTTTAGCTCGTTGGGCGAAGTAGGAGATGTATTAGCGTGTGGTTTTTGCATCTGTGTTGATGTGTCCAAGTGTGTGATGTTGTTAGCGCGCTGGAGATTAATCCCATTTAGCAAGTTGGTGAATATAATGAATGTTGTAACTGGTCCTCGTTCTATTCGACAAGACCTACAAGAGACATAACATCACTTCCCACGTATTTCGCCTTCATTCTTTTTTGTAGCCCTGTACAATTAATTCCTCAGACAGGCATATAGTAAATATTGTATGCTAAGAAAACCATATTAGTCTGAACCGAATTTTGAACTTCCCAAAGCAAATGAATTTTTTTACCGCAAAAGATTTCATGGGAGGATGGAGTCCTGTTTAGAAGTTCACGCAAGTGAGGTAAGTTCTCTGATCGCCATTCACTTGGGAGTGGCCAAAAACGATTCTTTTACACATGGCTCAAGCAGCTCACTATTTCCGGTCTTTGACCAAGTATCCTCTGGGTAGCCTAAGAACATCCGTTCGAAGGCGAGCTAAAGTGAGAAGGCGAAACATCCCCTACATAGGGTTGTGCGCTGGGTTTGGGACCCGCCACGTAAAAAAACACCCAAGAAATGCGATGGACGGGACAAGGACAGAGACGAGTAGGTCCTTGTGGAATTTACTACAGTGGCCATATAAAGGAGCGCAAGTTTGGTGTTGGATTCGTGGTGGGAGAGAGACTCCGTCGCCGAGTACTATCATTCACTCCGGTGAATGAACCTCTAGCCACAATCCGCATCAAAGCGAAGTTCTTCTATGAGCGCTTGGAGCGCGCTTATGAGAGCTGCCCTCGCCACGATGTCAAAATCGTGCTTGGCGCCTTTAACGCTAGGGTGGGCAAAGAAGGTATCTTTGGCACTACGGTCGGTAAATTCAGCCTCCACGACGAAACATCCCCAAATGGGCTGAGGCTGATTGACTTCGCCGGGGCCCGAAATATGGTTATCTGTAGTACTAGATTCCAGCACAAGAAGATTCATCAAGCTACCTGGCTGTCTCCGGGTCGAAAAACTACCAACCAGATCGATCATGTTGTGATAGATGGAAGACACGTCTCCAGTGTTTTAGATGTGCGTGCGCTCCGAGGTCCTAACATCGACTCGGACCACTATCTTGTTGCAGCTAAAATTCGCACTCGCCTCTGTGCAGCAAAAAACGCACGCCAACAAACACAAGGAAGGTTCGACGTCGAGAAGCTGCAATCACTACAGATAGCCGAACGATTTTCTACTCGGCTCGCACTCCTGCTCTCTGAGAGCACTAGTCAACAACTCGGTATAAGGGAACTGTGGGACGGCATTTCAAACTCCTTAAATACAGCTGCAACCGAAACCATTGGTTTTCGGAAAGTGCAAAAGAACAGCTGGTACGACGAAGAGTGCCGTGTCGCAGCGGATAGAAAACAGGCTGCCTACCTCGCAACGTTACGATCTACCACTACACGTGCGGGATGGGATAGATGCCGAGAGTTGAAGAGGGGAGCGAGACGCATTGAACTGATAAGGAGCATGCATCAGCTTCTTTGTAAAATGTGGTCAGACGAAAGCATGCCCAACGATTGGAATTTAAATGTGCTCTGCCCAATCCATAAACAGCGCATATAACATTCTATCGAGCGTATTGTGTGAAAGATTAAAGCCCACCGTCAACAAACTGATTGGACCTTATCAGTGGGGCTTTAGACCTGGAAAATCAACAACCGACCAGATATTCACCATGCGCCAAATCTTGGAAAAGACCCGTGAAAGGAGAATCGACACACACCAGAGAAAATAGTTCGAGCTGCAGAACTAAATAGAGAGGGTACCATCTTCTATAAGTGTGTATAGCTGCTGGCGTATGCCGATGATATTGATAGCTGCAAATTTAAATTGGCTTTTAAGTAAACACTCCAAACTTAGCCAAGGCAATGAAGTATTTTTATATAATGCGGTCATGAAGCCGATTTTGATGTATGGCATTCAGCTATGGGGTACGACTAATATTGATATAATACAAAGGTTCCAATCGAAAATACAACAATTACGTGTTCACCGTGGTACATGCGTAATGAAAATATCCATAAAGACCTTGGTATTCCTATGGTAAAGAAAGAAGTACAAAATAGCATCATTAAATATATATCTGAACTCCGAGATCACCCAAACCTTTTGGCTAATGCTTTGGTACATTTCTGCGATCAAAAACGCCTTAAAAGAAGAGATATCCCCGCGTACTAAGGAGTAACGTATCACCAAAACAGCTCAATCACTTTCTTGAGCCTGTCTAGTTTTTAAATAGATTTAAGATTTCATAACCTAAATTCAGGCTTTTAAAACAAAAAGCAGATCCAATAAATAAAAAAGGTTTTGCTAAAAAAAAAACATCACCTTCGTATGTCATTTTGGATGGAATTTTGCCAATATAGGCCACAAGCTTACATTTGAGCGTTTGTACAAAGGTAAGCCGTCAATACCGACATCGATTTTAAATTTATCCACGTCACTCAACGTTATCGCGATACTCCTTAGTTGCTTTTCTAGGCCTATGTGCAAATTATTGCTTGGCGCAACAGTTCTCAATACGCAGGTCGCTTGCCGTAAAACTCCTGTCGAAGATGTTGGTGCAGAAATATTCTCCGACCGCAATATTTTAAACAAATCATCGAAGCAGTTTCTCGTGACTTTATGACTCACAGTCCACATTTTCTATTTTTCAATTAATTTGTCACAATTCGTTTTTGTGTACTTTCTTCTTTTTTAATAAATTCCACTTCAGCATCAATATCGTCAATACTACAATTCATTCTTCAGAATCACTTTCAACATTTATTTTTTCAGCCATTCCGTAAAATTCACTTTATTCGTTTTTAATTAGTCTTTTCATATGCCTTTTCGAGAACATTCTTTTATTTCTATTCAAAGTTTAAACACAAAAATAAACTAAATTTTTAATTAAAATAGCAGCTCACCCAAACACAACCAATTTTTTTGCAAATTTTCCTTAAATGCTTGACTAGTTGACGAAATAATGAAAAGATTTACTTATAAATTTTATTCCATCAATTTGTATTTGTTATTTATATATTGTATTGTAACGTTTTTCATGTACTTACTTGATTGTAAATATGAACACAGTAGAATTTAGCCGCATAGCTTACTTTTATTCATTACCTGGTATCGTAGAATTCTACATAGAAATTTCTTCGAAGCGTTCTTCAAAGAAAAATGTAAGCGGCGAACCATTATCCCGCTGGGTTTTGTATTTGAAATCTAGTGTTCTTTTAAGTAGTTAAGTGAGCACCGCAAATTTCTAATTTTGGTTTGTTTTTCTGTTAATAGGGTTTACCTTGGTCTTAGCTAGCATCAGTGCCACTGGAGTTTTCCAATAAGAGTAATATTTCTTAAAAAAAAAAACACATTAATTATTAAAGAAATTCAAATGTTTTTTATTTAAGTGAAGTACAATCGATAAAATTATGTTCTGAATATGTGTGTGTGAAGAAGTGGTCTACTGGTGTTAAATCACAATTTCTTGGGTGCCACTCAATAGCACAATTTCTTGAAATAATGGCACGTAGCCCCGTCTTGTTGAGTGACTGCCAGTTGGCACCACATAATTGAAAATTCATTGGTTTTTTTATTTAGATCAATAGTATCACCTTGTATATCATTGTAATTCAATTAAAAAATTTTGTAGACCCTTCATTATTTTTTAATTAATGAAACAAAATAATGATGGGAAGTTAGCACCCCACCCCACTAATTTGTATTTGTAGACCGAAATAATATTAACCAATGGAAAGCAAATCGTTTGTAGATAATAAATACCTTGGTTTCATTCTTTTACACGTAATTATTCATTAGATTTTAATTAATTTAAAAAAAGGCCTATGGTATTTCACATCGTACAATGTATAAGTGATGCTCCCATACCGTAAAAGTTCAATATCGAAAAAGATATGTACGTTCGTTCAAAACTGACCGACACTTGTCGATTTTATCGATATGGTAAGGGAGGTCAGGAAATAAATAATTCCAATAATTAATTAAATATCATCACAATGTCTAACAATCAATTTTTTTTTTCAAATGAATGGTTAATGGAAGATAATAGAACAAACAAAAATTCTTCATATTTGTGCCAATAATTGATGGAAATTTTTACTTTTTATTTTTCATTCAATTAATAATGCGATACAAATCACTTTCCACAATTATGTAATTGTTTCAATGAATGATGGAGATTTTTTTATTATTATTCTGATAGTAGTCCTTGTTCATGGTTTTCCATATTATATGCGAAGAAATTGGGAAATTACTTCTCTCTGTAAAATGGTCGATATGCTTTTTAATAACTGCTACGACATCCTCAACAGCTACTTTAGCATGAGGTGCCATTGTTGATGTAGCCTAAAAGAAAATTTAGTCGAAAAATTGGGAATAAAAAATTAAAAAAAAAACTTTGTAAATATGCTCAATTCAAAATTCCTACCGTTAACAAATCACTTATTATATAGTTATTGATTTTAATTATCTTTAATCAAAACTCGAAAGCGAAAGCGAAAACCAGCCTGATGAACGTCAATAATAACTCATTCACCATATAACCTTTTTTTGTTTCAATATTTAATAATGAATTTTGGTGAATGATGTGAATCAATACCTACTTTATCGATATAATCGACAAGTGTCGGTCAGCTTTGAGCGAACGTACATATCTTTTTCGATATTGAACTTTTACGGTATGGGAGCATCACTTATACGAGTACATTGTACGATAGAAATAGTGAAATACCATAGACCTTTTTTTAAATTAATTAAAATCTAATGAATAATTACGTGTAAAAGAATGAAACCAAGGTTTTTATTATCTACAAACGATTTGCTTTCCATTGGTTAATATTATTTCGGTCTACAAATAAAAATTAGTGGGGTGGGGTGCTAACTTCCCATCATTATTTTGTTTAATTAATTAAAAAATAATGAAGGGTCTACAAAATTTTTTAATTGTATTACAATGATGTACAAAAGTCCTACTATTGATCTAAATAAAAAAACCAATGAATTTTCAATTATGTGGTGCCAACTACCAGTCACTGTCTTGTTGCAACCAGATGTTGTCAAGATCAACTTATACCCTAAGCTGTAAAACGACAACCACTGGATCGGAATCCATGCAATTTGATATATGTATACATACCCTCCAAGAATAGTATCTGTTAACGACTTGTTATTGTTCACTTTTGCAAACGTTGAACTATTTGTTATTTTTGTTCAGAGAGTGGGAAAGAAGTAACACATCGCCATTTGAGGTTCAATGATTTTCTCGCTCTAACCAATGGCAAATATGGCATGCTCTCTTGTTCAAACAGAATAACATACATTTGTTAACAAACTCTCTGCACAGTCTGTCAGTGTTAAAAATACTTTTGTTAGCGCATAGCTTACCTATGTGTTATGCATACAAAAAGTATTTGTTACCCAAATTTATTTTAGTATTATTAATTTGGTTAGCAGTTTGTTACGCTTAACACATAAACATGTTAGCAGTAACAAAAATATCTTTTACCTCGATATGTTAATATATTTATTACCCATTTGTTACTTCTAACAAATAAAATTTAGTATTTTTTATATTATTTTCTTTTATTTAATTGTACTTAAACTAATCCTTAAAATAATGAATACCATATAAGTATATATAGCGAGTGAAAAATAATTTTTTAAATCTTCCTCTTCTCCTTTACTGGCGTGTACACCGATAACGCGATATTAGCTCAGTTCACAACAGCGCGCCAATCATTTCTTCTTTTCGCAAGGTAGCGCCGATTGGAAATGCCAAGCGAAGCCAGGTCGGTCTCTATCTGGTTTTTCAAATATCTCGTACAGCTCATCGTTCAATCGAATGCGATATTCGGCGTGGTCAACGCGTAAAGGACCATAAATATTTCGCAGAACCTTTCCCTCGAAAACTCGTAACGTCGACTCATCAGTTGTTGTCATCGTCCAAGCCTCTGCCCCATAAGGCGTGAAGGGAATAATAAGTGACTTATAGAGTTTGGTTTTTGTTTGTCGAGAGAGGACTTTACTTCTCAAATGCCTACTCAGTCCAAAGTATCTATTCTGCGTTGGATATCCACGCTGACATTGTTGTTGCTGTTAATGCTGGTTCGAAGAGAGACGATATTATCTTCGAAATTATGACTGTCAACAGTGACGTACGAGATTAGTCGCGTGTGCGACGACTGTTTGTTTGATGACAGGAAATATTTCGTCTCGCCCTCGTTCACCGCCAGACCCATCTGTTTCGTACCTGCTCGATTAAGTTCTGCAGCTCGAATTATTTTTTCCAAGAGCAGATTGAAGAAGTCGCACGAAACCTGATAAGGACCAATCAGTTTGTTGACGGTGGGCTTTAATCTTTCAATACGCTAGATAGAACTTTATATGCGATATTTAAGAAACTTATCCCATGGTAGTTGGGGGGTCTTCGTAGAATTTTCGAGCACTACCCCTGTCGGCCAGCTTGTCAAGCTCTTCATACTCACGCATTTCTGCTTCTCTCTTTTTCTGGTTGATAGTGTTTTTACATGGCGGGTCCTAAACCCATCGCACAACCCTGTCGAGGGGGTGTTTCGTTCTCTCACTTTAGTTTGTCTTCAAACCGATGTATTCTGGCTACCCAGTGAGTAATTGATATGGGATCGGAAGTCATGAGCTGCTTGAGCCATATTTAAAAGGATCGTTTCTGGCCACTCCCAAGTGAATGGCAATCAGAGAACTTTCTACACTTGCGTGAACTTCTTCATATGACTCCATCCGTTTTATAAATACGGGTGTATGAACACCGTACTTGATTACACTTGCTATAGTTGACAGTCAAACAATAAAAATATAGATATTTATTAAAATATATGAATATATGAAAGTTTATGCATTTTTTATAAAACGTTCTCAAACACTGCGTACTCGCTGTTTTACGTTGTTCACTCGCTGACGGTTGCTTTTTGACTGTGCCCTTTTGGTTGCTGTCACTTGCTTCATTTCATCTGACACTTGTTGGGCAACAGAGATGCCATCGTTTACAGTCGGCTTTCCTGACCCAATTTGGCGCCTTCGCCCATGGTGCTCTCATGGTGGTAACATGCACCAAGTTTTAAGTTCATCTGATGCAAATACGGCTTTGTATTGAGGTTGTGTTCGTTCGGCAAGAGGTAAGTCTTCAATTACATAAGGATAATTTGGCAGGACTTTGGTGATGATGAACGGTCCTCTGAATCGTTGTTCTAATTAACGTGATGTACCGGATCTTATTGGTTCGTTTGTAATCAATACGAGATCCCCTTCGTTGTACGTCTTCGGTTGATTATGCTTTGCGTCGTATAGCTTCTTGGCTTGTGCTCTTACGTCGTTTATTCGTTGAGCGGTGTCGACTCGTAGTTGTTGTAGGTCGGTGTTGTTTATCAGGTCACCATCATCGTCTTGAAGTGCCTGGATAAGTTGATTCTGCAGGATGTCTCGTGGCACGTACCCATAAAGTAGTCGGAATGGTGTACAACCTGTGGTTTCATTCGGGATGGTATTAATGCTCCATTGTATTTGACGTAATTTGTCGTCCCATCGTCTTTCATCATCAGTAGAAGGTAATAACATGGATAGGATGACGCGGTTAGCTCGTTCAGCGTGTCCGTTAGCGCGTGGCGTCCACACTGCGTTGAGAATATGTTTGACGTTGTTTTCATTGCAAAACTTTTGGAACACTTTTGAAGTGAAGACCGTTCCTCGGTCGGATAAGATACGTTCAGGCATTCCCAGATAGCTCGTGATCTCTAGCAATACCGGGATTACATGGTTTGTTGCGGTACTCTTGACTGCTCGTAGGATTGTGAATTTGGTAAATGAATATACAATTACCAATACATGCTCGTTGCGTTTTGAACTTTTTGGGAACGGACAAAAATGATCAATGCGTATTGTCGTAAACGGTAATGGTTTAACGTTGTCGTAGTGATATCGACCCTCATGTCGTCCGCCAGGGGTTTTATTTAAAGCACAACCCACACATGAGTTGTTGTTGCTCTTTACGTAATTGCGCATTCGAGGAAACCAGAAGAGATTGAGAATTCGTTTTATTGTTTTGTCAACGCCCATATGACCCGCCTTATCGTGGCATTCGTGGAGTATTTGGAACCTTAACTGCTTCGGAACAACCTATATGTAGTAGTCTGTTGTATTTTCGATATAAGCGTCCCAGTTCAACAACGTAGTCGGGATATTCTGGTTTCACCTCATTCTGTATTTCGTTAACGATGTCTCTTATTTTCTTGTCTTGTAGCTGAACACTAAACAACCAATCTGCCTTGTCGATAATTATCTTGGAGATTTTGAGATCAGCGGTATCTACTTCGTGTGTCTCTTCGTAAGATGCACGGCTCAACGCATCGACATGGGCCATACGAGCTCCTGGTCGATGTTGAATTTCAATGTCGAACTCTTGGATTCTCAACCACCATCGAGCAATGCGTGGTATGAACCATGGTTGGTTTCGATGATAATGCGATTTTGAGTTGGTTGAATGCTGAATCTTGCTGTTGTCCCCATGCGAATGTGGTGTCGTTGCGTAGCAATTTGCGTAACGGCTCAGAAATAATAGAATAACCAGCGACGAATTTTCGGAAGTAGCCACTGAGACCTAAGAATTTGCGTACTTCAGTGATATTTCTTGGCTGTGGAAAATTTGCGATAGCGTCGGTTTTGACGTTGCCCGGACTGATGCCTTCAGGAGTTAGCTGACGTCCCAAAAATGTTATAGTTTGCGTGAACAACTCACATTTGTTAACGTTCAATGTGAGTCCACAGGTGCGTAGTACTTGGAGTATACGATAAAGCTTTGTATACATTTCGTCAAAAGAATTACTGCCAATTAGGATGTCATCCATATAATGCAGCATGTCGCCCGTCTCCACTCGTTTTTGGATTTCTGCCATGAGTCTATTAAACATAGCTGGTGCATTCTTTATACCAAACGGCATGCGTTTGAACTCATATAGGCCGTCCGTTGTGATAAAAGCAGTGTATTAAAATCAAGTGACGAAAAGTATCGGAAACGTTTTGCTTCATGTAGCCGTTCTTCAATATTCGGGACTGGAAATTTTTCTTTCTTTGTCATCTTATTAATTCGTTGGTAATCGATTCATAACCGATCACTTCCATTCTGCATCTTGACTAAGACCACGGGACTTGCGTATTCGGATGTCGATTTCGTGATAATATCACGCTCAAGTAATTCTTCAATCACCTTGTTGACAATATCACACTTCGGTTCTGGGATAGTTTAAGGCGCTTCAAATATGGTGCGATTGCTCTCAAGTTCGATGCTAGCTTGAACTACGTCAGTTTTGCCAATATCTTTCAGCCCACTGGAGAAAACATCGCCATAGCTTGCCAGAAGGCTTTGCATCTTATTTCGTTCTGCTTCATTGCTGAAATTGGACATTAGTTTGGGAAAATTGCTCTCAGTTATTACCGTCGTCTGCTTCCGAATATTGTGCGACCATTTTCAACGTTCAGCGTAATGTTTGCATTGATTATAACATCTTGACCTATTAAAACGTCTTGTTCTAGTAACTCGTCATCAGCGATGTAGGTTTGCGTCTCGATGTTGATTCCGTCGATAGTGATGTCTATGGTACTAGCCTCCGTGAACGTACGCACCCCTCTGCAAATGCCTTTCACTTGTAAGCAGCATTTCACGGCTTTATCGTCTATGCGTTTGGCAACTGACCTACGAATGATGCTGCATTGGCTGCCGGTGTCGATGAATGCGATATACTGTTGCACTTTTATGTAGACTAATTTCTTGAAACAATCGTCAAGGTTGGTTGCACCAAGTCGTCGTAACGCTACTGTCGTCTTCTCACAATTTTCTCCGTTTGGATGTACTTTGTTACACATTGTACAGTGATGTCGTTTCTGCGGCAATGGACATTTGTTGCATTCAATTGTGCTTTAAATTCATCATTTTGTTTCGTTGACTCAGCATATTTTTCGTTATAGTTGTCTCGCTTGCTTGGTTGATATACTTGTGGCTCAATTAGCCCTCCGCGATTAATGAAATAATCCTCCATGGCGTCACTCATCTGTTTCATTGTTGTAAACTTCATTGCTGAAATGCTTTGTTGGAGTTCTCTATGTTTTAATCCAGCTCTTGCATAGCGTATAATGGCTGTCTCACTCAGTTTGTAACGTATACCTAGTGCCGCCCCTCGAAAACAATATTCTTTTATGATTTCTTTTGGCTTCCTCGTTGCATTGTCATTGCAAATGAATTTCCGCCTCGTCGAGGTCTAAACTAAATTCGTGACGTAACGCATTAGCAAAATTTTCCCAAGTTGTGTGTAAAGTGGGTGATGCATCCAACCACATACGTGCAACTCCTCTTAGTCGTGCGTAAATAGCTAACAATAAAAATTTCTCGTCCCATCTATATGCTTCAACTACTCGATCGACTCTGTCAATAAATTGCTCTACCGTAATGCTTGCGATATTCGTTGGATAAAATTCCGGCAGGGTATTTGCAATTTCTTTTACTGCCGCGTGTCGCATATTCCCGTTCGTTGTAATATTCCCGTTCGCAGAAATAATTCCGTTGCTTTGAATGCATGTTGTAACATTGTTGTTAGTTGCCACCGTGCTGTCGTCGTTCGTTGAAATAGAGTCAGTGGCGTGACTTTGAACGCCTGCGCCGCCGTTGACGGCGACTGCGCTATCGTTGCTAGCTGCGTGATGTACCGTTTGTACCTCTTGCGTGCTGGCTACACCAGTGCCGTTATTTTGTGCTTGTAGTAGCTGTACCATCATTTCGCGTAACTGCTTCATCTCCTGCTGCAGTTGTGCCACCGTTGATATCTCGGATGACTCCTCCGTAACATTGATTTCTTGGATGTCCACCTCGGCGGACTCCTCATATGCGCTAAGACGTTGCAACAACTGATCTCGCGTGGCATTCGTCCTTAATTGCCTTTCCCGTAGCAACCTCTTTAGTTGTTCCACCTTCAAATCACTAATTTTCGCCATCGTATCGTTTTTATGTATCGTTTATATATATCTGCAGGTGCCTGTAGCCCTTCACCAACGCACATGTACTTACATATATATGTAGACGTGTAGGGGTTTTCATCCCCGTTATAGTTCACAGTCAAACAATTAAAATATAGAACTTTATTAAAATATATGAAAATATGACAATTTATGCATTTTTTATAAAACGTTCTCAAACACTGCGTACTCGCTATTTTACGTTGTTCACTCGCTGACGGTTGCTTTTTGACTGTGCCCTTTTGGTTGCTGCCATTTGCTAAATACAAGCTATAAAACATTTTCCCACTCCTACATCACTGGAGGAGCTTAGATCTTATCTAGGTCTCGCAAACTATTATCGAAAATTCAGTAAAAATTTTGCAGCCATTGCTAAACCACTTACCACGTTTCTCAGAGGAGACAACGGTAACATATCAAAAAATCAAAGCGCAAAAATTAAAATCACATTAGATGAACCTGCAATGGCAGCATTAAGTAGAATAAAAGAAGAACCTCAAGCTCAGGTTGAACTTTTTCAACCAAATTTCAGCAAACCCTTTGAATTAACCATAGACGCTAGTAAAATTGCAATAGGAGCTGTATCATCTCAAAATAAAAAACCAATATCATTTATTTCACAAACACTTAGTCAAACCGAACAGAATTACCCTACAAATGAGAAAAAGTTACTCGCAATTGCGTGGTTCTTACAGAAACTCCGAAAATACTTATATGGCATAGCAGACTTGGCACAATTCCGATTTCTTTGGCGCCGCGATTTGAAGGTGACGTTGGAAAGAGGAAGTTTACGAGATATTCGACCTTAAAGTTCAAAAATTCCCAAAATTCGAACATTTCAACAAACTATTTTACCACATTAAACACACTTTACTCACATTTTTCACTTCAAATTAATTAAATTAAACTACAAACTTTTAAATAAATCCACTTTTTATACTTTTAACAGTTTTTTTTACCGAAGAAATCTTTATTTTAAAAATTACATTTTACACTCGTAGTGAACATCAAGTGTGTGCTAAAAATTGCGACGAAATGGAGCGCTGCCATGTGATAATAAGGAAATCGCTGAAATTCCTTTTTTCCCAAAAATTCTTCTATCCATTCATATGGATATGTTCTTTATTTAATTTAATGAACAAATAAGTAGTATTATATACATATGTATATTGTCACCTAATATACAAAACAACGTATTATCAAAAATAAATGGAAAGCGCTGACAGATATAATAACCAAAATTTAACCATTTTATAACGAAAACTCAAATTTTGTTTCAATATCAGTGCAAGATAACCAAAAAATATAACCACTTTATAAAGAAACTCAATATATTTTTTTTATTTTAACGCAGAAAGGAGTACTATGCGGAAGTACTTCAGTCATCCCGGGTATTCGCTAGACCAGAAAGGAGTACTACGCGAAAGTACTTCAGTGACCCCGGGTATTCGCTCGACCAGGGCTATGTTTTTAAAGCGCGGCAGAAGGCCGCCAACGCAGCAAGGAGTACTACGCGAAAGTACTTCAGTCACATAAATCACATATTACACATATACATATGTAGAAACCATTTTTTTATAGTTAATATAGAAAAAGTATCACGCGAAAAAACAAACAAAGAAAAATTGTTAAAAATCCTACATATTTGCTGTTTAAGAAGTGGCAAGGTTCGTTTTTCTCATAATTGTAAACAATCTAACCTTTTCAACGATGAGTGTGCTAAGTGATTTTTAAATTAATAGATTTAGGTAAACTATAGCAAAATAAAAGTGAAATGTGAACTTATTTCAATGTTTAGAGTGTATATTTAAATATACAGAGTGAAAAACGTGAAAAAATTTAGTGAAACATAGGAAATACCATGTGTTATTAGTGCAAATTTTTGAACTTTTAATCGTGAATATTTTAAAAAATAAAAATTATTTTTATATTATTTTTGGATATTTCTGCTCATCTATCGTTCTAACTCATAGCATGATTGACGGCATAACCTACATCGAACAACAAAAACAAATCATTAATGACACACATAGACGTGCAAACAGAAACTTTAAAAATAATGCACAGGAAATTTCCCTAAAATATTACTGGCCAATCATACGTGACGCTTGTAAAAAAAAGTACAAGACTGTGAAATCTGTCTCACAAACAAATACGAACGCCGACCAAACAAACAACCAATTGGTTCCGCACCAACGGCAAACAAAGTAGGCGAATACATACATTCACAGCCCTATTCTCATGCCCTCACAAAAGTCACTAACCTCACTACAGTGATGTTTCTCACTATAGTGAGGGTTACCTTATTCTGGCGAAAATTCAAAAGCTCAAATGCTCACTATTATCACAAATATCTGTGACGTGTGAAAGCAGCCATCATAATAGAAAACATCTGTGTTTGTTTTGTTTTAAATCAATATTTTACATTTTTTAAAAAATTGAGAATTTTGTTATTGAATGATTATATCCGTTTTATGGCCTATATCAAGGATCAAGCAGATGGTGTAACAGAATGAGTGCATTTTAAATGCGTATTTTGAAAATACACGAATACCGATTGTCGAAACGGTAGGACAAAGCAAACGTGAAATCTTTGGACGAACTGCTTGCATCCACCATTTATGTGATATTATGAAAAATGTATAAAAAAATACATAAAAATAACTTAAGTAAAATAAAAGACGAACTGTAACTTTGTTTGATTTATCTTTTTATTCAATGTTAAACTAAAAAACATTGTTTTAAATTATTTTTTTCACAAATAACTTGTTAAAAATGCTTTTCCACAGAGTATTCCATACCCAAGTTTTACATTGGTAAAAAACAGCGAAACGCGAAACAAAAAAGCAGATGGTGACTTGGAATAGGTGGCGAGTGATTTAGAACTGAATCATCTGTCCCTTCCTCTTTTTGTCACCTCCCAACTCGAAATGTTTGCAACGCTTCAGTGGTGTCTGCTTGCGGTACTTGCATTCGGTGCACTCCATACGCAACACAATCTTTTTGGTGGTCTTAGCCTGAAATTCGAAAATATATAATTATTAATAAAAGGTATAAATACCCTAAAAAATATATATACAATTGTACAAATGTATAATTTTGTATGAATGTTCCCACTGAGCAACTGACAGTAGCGTACAATTGCAGTTTGTAAAGTTTTCAGCATTCAACAATAATATTGCATAGATCTATCCCATCAAAGAGCCTTATAGTATCTTTTTTCGATTCAACGGCAATTTAGTTCTACAAATATGCAAATAAATAGCAGCATATCGCTTGCAAATTCGTACCTTCTTTCTGAAGATAGGCTTGGTTTGACCACCGAAACCTTGTTGTTTTCTGTCGTAACGACGTCTGCCCTGAGCACCTTTACGCTTCTTCGACTTCTTGTATTGTGCCACCTTGTGTGGCTTGTGGCACTTGCATTCAGGAATATATGAAATTATTGTATATATATTATTTAAAATTTGCAAAATTACTTACATATGCTGATTATCCATTGTTGTGTACTTTTTTTGTTTGCTTATTTTTCTTAAAACAGCTGTTTGACAGCTAAAAGCTTTTTACCTCACGTGGTGACTTTTTTAAGCTTTTTTCTTATGAGGTTTGAGCAAGAATAGCCTCACAAAATATGCCTCACAAGAAATCTCTCAAATTTTTCCTCTCAACTCAGTTGAGAGGTTTTTTCAAAATAGGGCTGTTAGACTTATTCTACATGAGCAATAACAAATACATTAGCTCAACGGACAAATACTCAAAATACTCAAAATTTTGCTACTTTAGACAAATACCTTCAAGGAAAGATACATACAAATACAACGACGAGATTCTTTCACAAATATACCCAAACGAAACATTTTTAATGACTGATAACAAAATATCGTTTACAAGCATATGTGTACAACAAATTTACAAACGATTACAAATATCGCACACAAAAACGCCAGCGTTCCATTCTACTACAAAACGGTCAAAATGAGCATACGCACAGTACAATTATTGAACGAAAGTTTTAGCTGACCAGAATAATTCAGCACGCGAAAATCAAATTTTTGAAGCTGTTCGGTAGTACAACAAAACCATACATTCCGTTACCAACGAGAAACCCGAGGCCGTGTTTTTTAATCAAAGGGGGTATTCCTACATTCAAGAACGAATACAACAAAACCAGGAAAGAGTATTGAGAGAGAGAAACACGTTGTAAAAAAAGATAACGGAAAGACTGTAACGACTAATAAAGGACGGATTATCCATAAGGATAACATAAGAGTAAAGGCATGTACGGAATAATTTTCTCTTTACTTTTCCCTATCGCATTATGCGACAATATAATAGATTTAAGTAACAAAAAATATGTTCTCGTAAAAACTGACCACGTATACATATATAAAAATAGTTCTTTTCTATATCATATTTCAAATGTATCAAAAATACTTGCGCCCTATGTAGACATAATGAGATTTTCTTATAATTTAGAAGAACAGCCCGAAACAAAAATACTAATTAATTAAATAGAAACATTAAAAAATCAACTTATGCCAAATATATATGGGCCCAAAAGATCAATAACTTTCTTAGTTCTGTACTGAAATCTATAACTGGTTCACTAGATCATGACTGGCTAAATGAGCACCTGACCCCCCTCTTAATATAATAAAGCCACACCATCCATATCATCCACACATCATTCTCAACACATCTACATACACCATATTCATCATCCACACCTCACACTCAAAACACCTGCATCATATACACCACACACGAGGACACCGGACACAATTAACAAAAGGGACCGACGGACGGCGTCCGGCCTCTTTTGTTCTTCATCCGCGCGCATACACGCATCACGCATCACATACCATAATCGGTACACGTTCGCTGTAATTTCGCAACAAAGGTAAGTGTCGGTAGACTTTAAGTATTAAGCGTAACGAGCTTTCTATGGTCCTTCGAAGCCGTACCGGACGGCACAAGTGATAACAAAAAAACAAACAAAAATCATATTTTTAAATTAATCACGGTGACGCGACGACGCATGCCAGTGGAGTGACCAAAACCAAAAAAAAAACAAGGTTTACATCAGAAGAGAGTGAAGAGATAAAATCGTGGTGCGCAAATATATGCACTTATGCAATATAGGCATAATTAGTGCTGTGAAGTGTGGGGACATATAACCCACAGACAAAAGAAAAAAAACGAATTGGGAAATAAAAGGAACGATGAAAAGGCAACAACACCGGCAGCAGAAGAACTGGAGAAAAGGAAAACAAGGAACAGGCACAGTCACAAGCGCAGACACAAGCACAGGCACTCACTAATTCAAACATATACTCATCCAATTATTATCCCCAAAAGCCCCTGGCGGAAATCAATGTGAGCGTATCGTTTCCTTTCAATATTTACTTTCTATATAGATATATGTATGGTATAAAATCACAAAATTAAATTTGCAATTCTGACCAAAATCCCGGTCTAAAAAGAAAAAACCGTTACCAAATTGTTTTCGGCATTCGGTTTATTTTCCGGTAAAAACCGAAACCAAAAGAAAATCTACAAATATTCAAGTACTTACTTGCAGAAAGTTCCAGCAATACCCCTTATGCTTAATCAAATATAAGCAGGATTGCTTAAAATAAGCTGTGACAATCAAATCATCAAAAAAAAAACAGAAGCACATGTCAATTAACATCCTTTTTATTATTAGCGACAGTGGTCA
>NW_024396366.1:5018067-5131070 GCF_016617805.1 Bactrocera tryoni
ATCTTCAATTTGATTTTATCGTAATAGAATTTGCTTACATATTGATACTGTTTGATCGAATGTTACTGTTCAAAACTGAACATGTTCGTTGGTGCCATTTAATACTTATTATAAACACATATACAGTCCACTAATTTTAAATATCTATTTTCAAATATATTGAACATACGTACATACATACATAAATAAACACATAAAAATATATACATTTATATGCAACACATACTTATATGTACATATATGAGGCATGTATGCATTCATATGCAACACGCATGCACTAAAATTTACAGCAATACACATGTATTTACTTAGGTTAAGATGTATACATACGATAACCTATTGGTAAGATATAAGTACATTTAGGCAATGCACTTGAAAGTAATCCCAAACCTTACCGCATAAACAATACGATAACACACGCACACATGTATTGCATTGTATAGTTAAAAACAAGCCCGTGTCGTGTGCAGTACATACACATACATATATTATTTATTTAGATACGTAAGATTTCAAAAATAGTATACAATAAGGCTTACAAATATCAAAATAAAATCAAAATGAAAGATTTTGTGTTTTGTTGGTAGACATCCCATCCGTTTCTTCTTCTTGGCTTTTGGGTAGAGTATTGCATCTTCCCCTGTCATAACTCCATCTTCAGCGACTTCAATTGTCATGTCTTCATTTGGCTCTTCATTAAGGGGTTCAGGATCCATTGTTGCTTCCATGACAACATAATCTTCCTAATTCTTTCGAAGTAAGGAGAATAAAGCACCTCTTAAAGTCGTTTCTTCCTTTCTTCTTATCCAAAAATTTAGCTCTCCAAGATTCCTTTTGTTCTTCTGCTTTCTTCGTTTCTGCCAGGTTGCATGGTTTTTGGTTGCATTTAATTGTTGACTTGTTATCAACTACCATTGGGTCGTGCTCTTTCATTTTGTCATAAACCTCAACATCTCTTTCTGCAAGATCTTTTATCTCATCTTTTCTATTATCCTCAATTTCTAAAGGAGACATTTTATTGTTCACATCATTAAATGTTCATTGCTCCTCAAAAGTAATTTCCTCTACGCGCAACTTGCCTTCCTTCAATATGTCATTTATGCGAGGCTTCTCGAAGGTTATATCTTCTACGCGCAGCTTGCCATTCCTCAATATGTCATCTATGCGATACTTTTCGAAGGCTATACCCTCCACGCGCAGCTTGCCAAAGATAATATCTTCTACGTATAGCTCATCTTCTCTATTTTTTAAATTACTTTTGTATTTTTTTTAATCTTTTCATAATGTCAGTGACATCAAAAGGTAGATCTTCTATCTCAACATTAAAGTATGAATTGTTGTATTGGATTGCAAAAAGTTTTAAAACGATCTTCATATCATTCAAGTTCATCTTCGTCGGCAATATACATTTTGATTTTTGCCTCTTCAATAATAGATCGAATATATGTATGTCGATATTTTTACAATAGTCTGCCTAGAAGGTTTGTTCTATTGGCAGTTGGGCTAGCCGTTGAATATTTTTTTGAATAACAGCTTTTACACAGCGCTTAGTTTCGTACTCATACGGCTTATGTGAACAAATGAATACGCGGGAACATGCACCCGTCTTACAATTTCCTTATTAATTTGCCTGTGTAAGTAACAGAGCTTTTATATTGCCTTTTTACATACATATATTTGTATAATAGGACTTTTATATCGGCCACAACTCTCTTGGCAAGTTAGGACCAAATCCTTGATATTGCCTGTATTTTATTCATACAGGTCTTACAATTTTGGCTCGAGCTACTTACTTATCCGGCTCGAAGGACCAAATGTTTGAATTGTAATATCAAACTGTTTGATTTGTATGATCAAACTTTAAACTCAAATAAGAATCTTTAGGTTCTTACCGCTGCACACTGGTCGATTTAAAAAAATAAAATTTTGAAACTTACCACCGTTTGCATTAAGGCTATTTCCTAAAACACAAATAAAACTAACGGTAAATACATTTTTGGTTTATCCCATTCGTAGGGGCTACGAAAAGCAAGAGAAGTGAGACAATAGAAACACACCGACTGTGCAGTGAAAATAGCTTAAAAATTAGCTCTTATAATAAATTAAATTGCGATATAAAATCGTGTTTAATCCCCATAAATCGAAATGAGTATTGATAATAAAGGCATATGTTATATAACAAAGTAGTTTTTATGTAATAATGTATTGTTTTATTATTTTAAAACAATTGTTTTATAAGTGCCCTTTTGAGTAGTATGTTTTTCCTTATACATCGATTTAAGGTATAGAAAAAGTTGTGATCCCTGTCTCGCCCTTAAATAAATTAAGTTTGTTTATATTAGTTAATGTTTTCTAAGTCTATGCTTTTGATTTCAGCTGCAACTTTTTGCAACTTTCTTTGTTATTCATGTTATTCTACCAGGCATGCGATTTTATGTATGTTATTTTTTATAATTTTTTGTATTTACTTGTACGTATATTCGTGCATATTTTATTGTTTTTTGTGTTTGTTTTTCATCATACATATGTACACATATTTGAGCTTAGTTTTAATTTTATCATTTTCTCATTTTTATCAAATATTTGTTTTATACGTAATTTTATTTAGGCACATCGTATCGGTGTAAACTTTCACGCCTATATATTTTTGAATTTGGTGTTTAGAAAATGTGTGAAGAAATATCACTTATCACCGAAGCAAATTTAATAAAGTTTCATTATTTACTTAATTGAAGCTTCGTTAACAAAAAACATGACATTAACTTTTAATAAGTTTCAAAGGAAAAACAATTATCCTGAGCCAATAAAGGTCTCAGAATCTGATGTTGAAGTTGAGATAAAAAAAATTATTGGACCACATTGCGTCAGAAATGTAATTAATGAACGGAATGAGTCCTCTAATTACTTATTATAAATAGGAATATGTGGCTTTGATGGCAATTCTGCAGCACAAACAAATTTGGAAAAACTGCAGACCGACCTTCGTCCACCCGCTATTGCCGTCCTGTTCGAATTCAATTTGAAAAGGAATTAGTTTAATAAACCCTCAATGCACTAGATTAGCGCTAGATTCTGAAAAGGAATTCACTTCAAAATATTTCTGGTATTATCTTCCTTCGTCAGTCCGTAAAATTTTAATTCACGCTCCTGAAGTTATTCATTATGCACCAGTTTCAATTATAGAGCTCTCATACGAATCTGCTGAGTCAAGCAATAAGAACGTTAAGATGTATCGACTCCATCATACATGAAAGAACTAACGGATCGCTACAAATCAGAACTTGCTTTTGAGCTTTATCCTTTCATCACCAGTCAAAGAAACTATCATGCAAAAGTAAATCAATTTTATTAAATTCAGTTTTTGATTTGGTTGAATAATATTCAAAAAAATCCTTTTTTCGTTTATCAAATCTTCTAATTTAATATAATTAATTAAAATTTGTTACCATCGGGGGTGGCAGAGTGGGAAACGGGAGAGGGAGATTTTAAAAAGCTTTGGCAAAAGTTTCACTTTTATATATGCAGTGGAAGTATTTTTGGCCGCTGATTCCATACAAGACCGACCACTGTGCGCTGGTGGCGGAAAAATAAAGACCTTACTGACCGAACTGAGAAATATTCGTTCTAATCTTATTTTGATATTTGTAAGCCTTATATACTATTTTTGAAATCTTACGGATCTAATTAAATATACTTGTATGTGTATGTACTGCACACCACATGGGTATTTCAATACATTTACACATTTTTTCTCTATGCACTAACACCAACGTACATGTTCGGGTTATTTTTTTGTTTACCTAGATGTGATGAAAAAAAGTTATATCATTTCTTAATTTATTTGAATGAGTGTGAATGAGAAAACATAATTGTCAATAGTGCCAAAAGAAAATCCCAAAAAGGGTACTCGTAACAAGAAAACGATTGAAAAACGAAAAGGGTACTCGTAACAAGAAAACGATTGAAAAACGTATGTCATTCGCGCTCATACAACAAGAAGGTAAGTAAATGAATTTTATGTGATTTTTTCTTAATTAATTGCAAATAATTACTTCATTTGTTTTTATAGCATTGGAAATCAGGAAAACAGAATTAGAAATCTCAGCAGCAGCAACTAAAAATTGTTAAGTTTGTGGAAATAAGTATGTGTTGTTTGAAATTGGCCTACGCAGTCCAATATAATACGCGAAAATAAATATATATATATGTATGTATGTACATACATATTGTTTATGCGACATCTGGTCGTGCGATATTTTGCTACGTCGCACATATCATCCTCGCAGCACTCATCGCACAAAATCCACACACAACATACTAAAGGTCACACAACCCATTACAACACAACATGTCATCCACACAACCACAGCTACACATCATACCAACCACACTACGCACCAACACTTCGCCTTCTTCACCACTCACAACCGATACAAAAGGATTGGTCACATCGGAATGAGCGCATTTTTTCGTTTTACCCGTGACCTCTACGGTTTTCGCCATCGATACTTTCGTCGACGCAACGCTATATACAAGTTTAGAAATTGTTAAGTGAAATCATAACACTAAAAAAATTTTGTAAACAAATTAAGTGCATTGTGTGAATATAAAAAAAAGGGAAAAAATAACTAAAAGTTATTCATTTCAAATTAAATACTTATTTCCTTTATTTCAAAAATTTGGGAATTAAACATTCCAGGTGCAAGTGCAAGTGAGTATATCACCGACCTCAGGGTGAACAAAAGAATCACAACTCAACACATATGTCTTTTATGCGTTTAAGGCGGCCTGCATAATCCAAAGTAAAAACAAATGTTTGTTTTATATATTAAATGTTCAGATAATACTAATCTTTTCTTTCAGATATTTTTATAATTTTTATTTAAATAATCTTTCTTTTCAGATTTTATCACTATTTTTATTTAATTAATCTTTTCTTTCTGATGCTATTATAATTTTTATTTAAATGATCTTTTCTTTCAGATGCTATTATAATTTTTATATAAATAATCTCTTTTTTTTATTTTAGATGTTACGAATTCAATTTAATTATCCTTTATTTTCAGGTACTAATAATGTTTTTCTTTAACAAATTTATTTTGAGATCAAATTATGTTTTTAAATGAAATATATTTTTATTTACACAATGTTAGCGTTAATATATTTAATTATAATAAATTTTATGTAAATACGTATGAAAGATAATAAAATTAATAATTTCAATATTAAAAAGTTTTGTTGAAATTTTAAAAGTAGGAATCAAAAAATGCAACCCTGCATCAGCTGACAATTAGGGTACTTAGAACTATATTTTTACATAAATAATTTATATGACACTGCTGAATGAGCGCAACAAAGATGTATGATCACATGTATACGTACGTGTGAGGGGAAAAGTGGTTAGAATCTTCATGCAGTCTATGGCGAGTTCACGTTTTTTCACTACTTTTGGGGGTTCCAAAACCTACTGTTTCACTAGTTTTTTCACCGCTTTTGGCTGGCAGGGGGTGTTTTTAACTATACAATGCCATACATGTGTGTGCGTGTGTTTTCGTATGGTTTATGCTGTAGGGTTTGGGATTACCTTCAAGGGCATTGTCTAAATGTATATCTTATCAATAGGTTATCATATGCATACATCTTAACCTAAGTAAATATATGTGTATTGCTGTAAATTTGGGTGCATGCGTGTTGCATGTAAATGCATACATGCCTCATATATGTATGTGTGTTGCATATAAATGTATACATATATATTGTTATGTGTTTATTTATGTATTTATGTATGTACGTATGTTCAATATATTTGAAAATAGGTATTTAATATTAGTGGACTGTATATGTTTTTATAATAAGTATTAAGGGGTTATATACCTTCTTTGTCGAAGAAAAAAAGGAAAGTTTGGATATTTTTTCAGGTATGTAGCAATTATTTCATTACACGAATGTTTTTGTTTTTTGACTATTTCCCAGAGTATGAAGCTAAAAGAAAATATTTGTGTATTTAAAACAAAATTTAAAAAATTTAAAACTTTTTTTCTATTTCTTTGTGGGCACATGAAAATTTGTTCATATGTTGAAAAAAGAAAATTTCGGAAAATTTGAGCTCATAATTTTGTCTTTAAGTATGTAGGTACTTTGCCGATTTTTCATGTTTTTCACATATTTTTGAAAAATCGAACGAACGGCTAGATAGAAAAGATATAGGACATCATATTTCGATTAAATTGGGTCGCCTATCATTGCGTTTGACAAAAAAATAATAAGTTCAATATAAAAATATTGAAAAAGTTCTATTTCATGATTTCTATTGATCAAATAAAATTACCCAGCCAAAAAACTAAACTGGGTAATCTTCAATTGAGGGTTACCTAACCAAATCATCAAAATATATAAATTGCCTTTTGTTTTGCATAAACAGACCTTAGAAGGACACTGTGGATCTTTCATCACAATATTTGAAACGATAAAAAATTGTTATTTTTCGCCATTTTAATACGGAGGAAGCATATGATGCAGTTGTCATCATTCGGCAGTCTTTACTTAATGAAATATTATTAGCAATCCAGATATACACAAAACAGTGGGCAACTAAATAGTACATTCTTTGGAAAGCTTAAGCCTCTTTTTATCAGGTGCTCTTGGGTTATATAACATTAGTTGGGACAGAAATCCTGTTAATTTAGAATTTAACGTTAATAATTTTTCTTTGTATTTTTATTGTGTTCTAAATTTAAACCTCAAGCAAATTAATATATTTTTTAAGAACTTTAATATACGCTTAGAAAATGTGCATATCTGTAAATCGTCGTAAGAATAAGTATCTTCGTATACAAATACATCCTTTTATACCCCTATTCCTATGTTTTCAGTTTAGCTTTCACTTTTAATGTTGAAAAAGATCTTACAAAAGCTGTTCATTTTCCATTTTAAAACGAAATTTGATATAAATGTACCTATAGATTTTACAACACGTGAATTAACTAACTCAAATTTTATAAACATTATCAACTTAACTAACCATTTTATAACCATTAAATTTAATCGTATTTATTTCTTTGATTGACCTGCAGTATATTATAATAATTATAGTAATTTAAATTTCATTATGCATGAAAGCTAATGAAAAAGTTTGAAAAACGGAAAGTATTGATGATCTTTCTTAAAACTTTTGGTATACCAATCTACAATGCACCATCTACCTTTAAAGCATTACCAGTGTATACCTTTTCTAGCATAGAGGGGATCTAAGGGTGGAGAGTGGATGTTCAAAGCCGAGCCGAGTGTAAATTCGCTTGTTGGGTAAATGGGAAAATGCACTCGGAGATTCTGCGGGCGTCCTAAGGGACGGGCTTATATTTAAGTAGCACATATAAGTTAATAAACGTTACAAAACCAATAATAAAGTATTTTTTTCGAATAAAGAAAAGCTTATACTTGCTGCTATGAATAAAGAAATACTCAGCTGAACAAAAGATAGTCTCACAAATTTAAAGGTATTCTTTTAATAATATTTGGGTGTGTCGTACAATTTTTAATTAAACAAGTATTGCACAAACGAGCTAAATTCGGCTGAGGTTCAACATTATTTACTTAAGCTTAAAGAAGGGAAAATGAAAGGTTAATATTTGCAGATGACTGTCAAACTTCATTGCTAAAAATGTTTTCAATGTATTGAAATGTGAAATTTTTTGTCATAGTAGTTATTAAATGAACTTATACAAAATGTAGAGTGTCATTGAACAGATTTATAATACTATATTATTGATATTAAACAATATCATAATTATGTGCGTTTTCGTTAATGAAAACTGCGTAATATGCATAATGCAACCAGTTCGAAAAAGCAAACTTGCAACATTTGAAAGCAGTAGCACAACAAATTATCCTAAAACCAACTGTGCTGTCTAAAATGTCATTGTAAGTTATTTATATTAAATATAATTTTAAAATTATTGTTTTATTATAATTGTGTTTTTTTTTTAATTTTATAAGATATAGTAGAAAGAGATTGTGCACTTTTGGCCTACATCTTTACCATACAAAATAAAATTGACGCAAGAACTGAAGTCGCTTGCCACCAGAATCGTCGTATGTTCGTGAATTGGGCTGAGCAACAACTTGAAAATGATCCGGATTTTCATCGAAAAATCATCTTCAGCGATGAGGCTCATTTCAAGCTAAAGCAAAATATGTGTTATTGGACAGGCAACAATAAAACAAATTGTTAAGATCGGATTACTATACTTTAAAGCTGCCAACTGACGGATAATCGAGTTTTTGTAAGAAATCTTTTGCATTTGAGAAGGGTATTAGAACTTCGGTGCAACCTTTCATGTTTATGTTATATTTATATTTGTGTGAATGTAACAATTTTGATATACATAATTTCTTTGCCATTAGACTAATGTCTGTTCGAAAATTATTAGTGAGTTATTAAAAAATGAGGTGGAATTGCATTTTTTCCCACTGCTACTACTTGGACGTTCTGCCGTCAAGTAATGTATGCTTAAAGAAACATTTACATTCAATGTTATAAATGAAGCTCACCGTTGGTATGGTATAAAGAAAACTACAATAAAAAAATCACTACATCAAATAGTAGTTTGGTTCCAAAAACAATCGAGTAAAAAAAATATGAACAAGACAATGATCATTACCCTAAATTTGTGCTATTTACAATTGCTGTAACCATTTAGCTTGGCTGTATCCACAAAACTGGAATTCCTGTCTCCGTTCTTAGAACTACTCCACGCCAGCCAGTAAGCGCGGGAATAGCCCGCATCAGCGTTTTCTCACCAACTTGAAAACTCTTCGCCACAACAACACCTTCATATTTCCACGCAGCAACAGCAATTCACTGTTGTCCACTCAACAACAACAATCGCCAAATTGGATAAAGTTACGCTACATCAGCAACAACAACAACAAGTGCAGTAGCAGCAGTAACGCTAAAATTGTGCCAAGAGTAAGGAATAGCAAGCCGGGCTTATACTTTTAAGTTTTGGTTCTAGTTTCGATTTTTAATAAAGCACTTAGCGCTCGTTCCTACTGGAATCCACAGTCTTTTAATAAGCACATAGTGCTGAAACCATAATTGGCACTAAAGGCGGACTCAACGCAATCTATTTCCTGAAGAATACTGAATACTACTTGCTAGACTACTGGAGGACTAGCGCAACCCATCTGAAGGATAATTGGCCAATATTCTCATGTAAGTACTCAGTCCCCAATCGATGACGATGGAGCAGACCATGAACAAGTTCGAATAGCAATTACCCGTTTGAAGAGCAACAAAGCGGCGGGGCCGATGGATTGCTGGCCGAGCTATTCAAATACGGCCGCGAAGAATTGATAAAGATTATTCATCAACTTCTTTGTAGGATATGGTGTGATGAAAGTATGCGCAACAATTTGAATTTAAGTGTGCTCTGCCTAATCCACAAAAAAGAATACCCCACAATCTGCGCCAACTACCATTGGATAAGCTTCCTAAATATCGCGTATATTGTGTGAAAGGTTAAAGCCTACCGACAACAAACTGATTGGACATTTTCATTGTGGCTTTAGACCTGGCAAATCAACAATTGACTAGATATTCAGGATGCGCCAAATCTTCGAAAAGATCGGTGAAAAAAGGATCGACACACACTACCTTTTCGTCAATTTCAAAGCTGCTTTTGACAGCACGCCTCCTTGCCACGATGTCTGAATTTATGTAGTATCCCCGCAAATCTAATACAGCGGTGTAATCTGACGTTCAGCAACACTAATAGCTCTGTCATGTTCGGAAAGGACCTCTCCGAGCCGTTCGATTCTAAACAAGGTTTTAGACAAGGCGACTCCCTTTCGTGTCACTTCTTCAACATACTTCTGGAGAAATTAATTCGAGCTGCAGAACTTAACAGATAAGGCACCATCTTTTATATGAGTGTATAGCTGCTGGTTGAAAACTACGAATGCCACGTCGGTAGCAATTATAAGGAATAAAATTGTCAGTTCGGCCGATCAAGGTTTCAATACCGTCAAAAATTTTAAGGCGATTATTTCGCGGTTAGATTTTACACATACTGACAAGCAACCAGTCTATTTGATTGAAGAAGAAATGTTAACTCTTTGGCAAGGAAGACTTTCAATATCTGAGATTTACGACGAGGTTGAAAATAAATTGACTTTGATAATAAATAAAACGATTATTTTTATAAAGAACTGATAGGGTCACTTTGTCAGAAATATAGGCATGATGTTTTGAGGTTGTTTTTTCTGGCTTGCGGAGGCCAATGAGCGACATCATGTTTTCGTCGCAACCCAAAGATATTCCTAGTGACTTGACATGAGCACAAGAAACGAAGCAAATCACGCTCCATATTCTTTTGCAAACTCCTTCTATAGTAGAATGGATGCAGCTCAGTTAGGAAAAACTGCTGGAAGGATAATTGCTCTACACCACTCACCTCATTACAAACAAGTGGATAAAAAATATTTAGACGCCTATGGAGGTTGGTCCTACTGTATCGCACTACAGGCAAATAGGGAATTATAACCCCGATCGGAGAGCTGAGCGGGACTTTCAAAGAACCCGAATGGTATCCCAAAACATTAGTCAAAGGCCAGCGGCCTATAGTAATCCACACTCAGGAAAGGGAATTAGTAAAAAGAAGAAAAAGAATATTGCAAAAATACAGAGGGTTAATCACTTAAGGCAAGATTCGGTTTAAAATTTTAATGATAATGCGTCACAATGTGACTTTTTGGAAGTAGGTCGCTCCTGCCCTATGTAAGCAAGACACTGGCAGAGCGACCGATGAAACTGTTGATCGATACAGGGGCGGGAAAAAAGTTTATTAAACCCAACGACAATTTAAAAGGTGTAAGAAATATAGACAACTCATTTAAAGTAGGATACACCCATTGTACTGCCATGATAAATAAAAGGTGTTTTAATAATGTGATTAGAAGGACTTCTCCTTTTTGTCTTCTTTTCGAACTTAAAACCTTTGATGGGATTATTGGGTTTGATTTCTTAAAGTACGTTGACGCAAAAGAGATTTAAAAATAGGAATCCTTTACTACAAGGGTGGTGCAGAGAAATTGTCTTATTATGACTGTAAAAACGTCAATGATATAGTGACAAGTGGGAAATATTTCTTTTATGTATATTGGAAATACATTCATAAGTTTTCGCAAACCCAGATGAGGCTTTGCCGTTGTGGTAGCCACCATTATGACAGTTGATAATGAACCGATTTATTCAAAGTCATAACCTTACTCGATAGCCGCTTCAGAATTTATAAATCAGGAAACTAAAAATTTACTTCCAGATGGAATAATTCGTTCTTCTCGATCACTATATAGTAATTCTATGGGGGTTGTCGACAAACAATGAATAGACGAGAGTGGGAGAAAGAAGATGCAGATGGTAATTGATTTTTGGAAACTGAATGTCAAAACAGTTTCTAACAGATATCTCCCTCCAGATACTTCGGTTATTTTAACTAACATGGAGAAATCGCATTATTCACTACACTCGATTTAAACTTTTGTCTGTCAACGACAGGCGAAATACTACACAGTGGGAAGTATGAATTTTGTAGACTTCTTTTCGGACTAAAAAATGCGTCCGAAATTTTCAAAAGGGCAATATTGTGATGATGTTCTTAAAGATGAAATAGGAAAATGCTGTCTTGTAGCAATGAGGAGTATCATTACAGAGACATCGAAAAAATTTAACAAAACTTAACTTTCTTAGGGAACAAGTGGAGTTTCTCGGATTTATTGCTTCTAAAGAAGGGATAAAAAAATGCCCTAATAAAGTCAATGACATTCTGAATTATAGAACACCTAGCATTTCGTGATTTACAATAATTTTTGGGGCTATCTGGTTAATATAGAAAGTTTATTAAAGATTATGCCTCTATAGTTTGGCCTCTCACAAGATACTTAAGGGGAGGTAGGTTTTGAATGTGGGAACCAAACAATCAAAAAAATATTAGAATTGAGTTAGACAGCAACGCGTCGACAGCTTTCGGAAAAGTTAAAAGAATTTTATCCTCTGAGGACATACTTCTGCTAGATCATTTGACCTTCGGTGTGTCGGACAAGCAACCAAACACAAAAATAAAACGCTAGCGAGCATTTGTGGAAGACTTTTCACATCAATTCCATTATAAAACCAGTAAGGACAATCATTAATGAAATAGAGCAGGATTTGTCATCTTTTACACTGCATAGTGAAGAATCTCTAACAAAAGTTATTCCAAAAGTGAAAAATCCTGTTAATCATTTCGAAATCAGATAATTCTTGAAGAAGGAAATATCATAACCAAGAAGGCAAAAATTATTTTCAAGTCAAGGATAAGGCATCAAATTACATTTAAATTTTCGGGATCTACTAGAAGTGAATGGTGAATGTGTTAATCATGATATTGTTAACAATATTCATTTGCCTATTTTGTGCAAAATTCAGGATGAGATTGTCAATCAAATTTCGTCACACAATGAAACAAGCTAATGATGTTTTTAACGAAGAAGATCAACACGAAATACTGGGAATGAGACACAGTATGGCACACCGCTCTATCCGAGAGAATATTAAACAGTTATTGAACCACTACTGTTTCCAAATAAGTGAAAGAAATGAAAGGTAATTATGGCCAACTGCAAAATTTTTAAAGAAGTCAAGTACGACCGGCATCCGACAAACTCAGAGTTAGGAAAGACTTCGATACGATCCCGTACAGAGGAAATATTGCACATAGGCATTTATTCCACTAATAAATACAACTTTTTAACTTGCATTAACAAGTTTTCAAAATTCACCACAGTAATTTCTATTGCATGGAGGACAATTATTGAAGTAAACCAAACTTTGTTACAAAGAAGAATAGAGAATAGCAAAACGAGGTTATCTTTTTTAGTATAGTTCTGAATAACTCACAAATCTTCCAATAATTATATAGTGTTCTAAAGATAATTTATATATATATAAGATAATATACATATATATATATCTATCTCGATCGGTAAATTCAGCCTCCACGTGGAAGCATCTTCAAATGGGTTTGAGGCTGATCGACTTCGTTGGGGCCGGAAATATGGTTTTCTGTAGTACTAGATTCATCAAGCTTATGTTTGTTAGTAGCCGCATCTTTTCGTAGAATTTTCAAGCATTACCCCTGTCGGCCAGCTTGTCAAGCTCTTCGTACTTACCTTCCCTTATACCGTAGATGTAGAAAATCGCTCGGCTGTCTGTTTTGAGTGCAGTTTCTAGGCGTCGAACCTTCTGTGTGTTTGTTGACGTGCGGTTTTTGCTGAACAGAGGCGGGTCTCCGGATCGCATCTTGGCAGCAACAAATGGCCGAGTCGATGATACATGAGACATTTTTGGTCACATCGTCCTTCTCTTCCGTCGGGGCGCGGGCGCAAATCAGCGATATGTTGAAGAACCTCGCTTTGATGCGAATTATTGATAGACGTTCATCCAGAGTAAACCAGTTATAACAGATCTGGATAATATCATTTACTCCATAATTTTGGGTAAATTGAATGCTATAAATCTCATAATTTTGGATACAGACGAATTTTCAATATTCAAATATTGATCACACTTTAAATGTAAGCCTAAGTGATATGGTAAGTAATTCTATTTCATACTTTAGCTTAGTCCGCAAGCACACGTCGATAAAATAATTTTTTTGGAGATCGATAATTTCAGTTACAAACTGCACGGCAGCGCTATCTGCAAGTTTTTTTTTAATAAAAACGGATTCTACATGTGTGAGACAACTATGCAACAATAATAAGGCGGCATGCAAAACTACCTACAATAACCTTGATCATATTATCGAAGTTGACAATGGCTTAATTATCATAAACGACGAAACAGTCGAAGTTGGGGAAGAAGAAAAATCATGGGTTACAATATCCGCTACTTATTTAGTGACATTTGAAGGAGATATTTGTATTAATGGTAGGACTTTTTTTTAACGAAAAAGTGAAGGCAACGGTCCGATATGGGATTCCTTCAGCACAGTTTAACTTGACCGAACATTTGGAAATTTTAAGCCTACCTTATTTGCGCAAATTTAATTTGAAGAACCTTGGACACATTAAAAACCTACATGAAATAGTTCATAACCGCATTGCCCAATGCATGTTAGTGATGCTGGCCGTTGCTACCATTATAAGTGCAGCAGTAGTATTTTGGATACGCAGGACGAATAGACGCATAAATAACACACATAGAAAGGCTTGATTTAGAAGGGGGACAGTTAACACATTAGTCTGCCCACTGTAACGTTCCTAGAACCACTCCACGCCAGCCATTAAGCGCGGGAATAGTCCGCGTCAGCGTTTTCTCACCAACTTGAAAACTCTTCGCCACAACAACACCTTCATATTTCCACGCAGCAACAGCAATTCACTGTTGTCCACTCAACAACAACAATCGCCAAATTGGATAAAGTTACGCTACAACAACAACAACAATATCAGGCGCAGTCGCGGCAGTAACGCTAAAATTGTGCCAAGAGTAAGGAATAGCCCTGCTGCCCCTGTATGCCCTGCTACAAAGTAAACAGGACTTTAAATAAAAAACGGAACAAATGGAAGTCGCACGATGCAATATCAGGTGAATACGGGGAGTGGTTAATGGTTAAAATGTGATTTTTGGTCAAATAATCTTACTTCGAATGTTGGATTCTAAGCAATTTTTGGTCGTCAGTCAATTTGTGCGGAACAAACCGTGCACACACCCAGTGGCGTAGCTAGGTGGGGCGAAGGGGGTCGTCGCCCCAGCGCAACGTCTTGGGGGCGGCAAAACAATCATCACTGTTTTTTAAAACTCCAATTCGGGCAAAATGCAAATTGTGTCAGAAGTGTACAAGATGTAGGGCGAAAATTTGTTTTTTCTATGGCTTTTAATAAGATATATTGTAAATTTACTATCAATTTCCTCAAAAATCGTATTGTGAGAATTTTGGAACTTCAGAATTTGCGTGGCTTCTAGTTCCTAAATTTTATATACTCAATATCGAAGATATTTTGTTAAAAATCACTTTTGTTCGAACCACCTCATGTAACTGGTAGGTAGGTAGATAAAGGGGGGTGGCAGAACATTTGTTCTGTTGTAGCTACGCCACTGCACACACCTTTCGTAAGCACAAATGTTCGGTCAAAATGCGATAAATCGAGGTTTTGGAGATGTTCAATTCCATTTCCATGAATTTCAATGATGATTTCAGTTGATTTTTGATAAATTCACGCACAGTTTCGATGGAATTTCCGATGATCACGGATTTTAATTGGCCCACATGTTGAACGTCACTTATGTCCTCACGACCACTATGAAAACGTTGAAACCACTCGTGCACTATGCTACGGGATAGGCAACCATCGCCATAAACTTGTTTAATAAATTGAAACGTTTCGGTAAAAGTTTTACCAATTTTAAAACAAATTTTAATGTTGGCTCTTTGTTCGAGGCTCATTTTCGCACCGATAACACAAACATACTGCCACTTAAAACGCAATAACTTTAATTCCAATCAATAAAATGTCACGAAATTCTCACTGGACAATCGATAAAGATAGAAGATTCTAACGCACCAGTCGAAGCCACCAGGGCTAGATTCAAAAAGTTCTGTTAACTTTGGAATACTCCTTGAAAATTTTTAAGTTTTAGTTCTAGTTTGGATATTAAATAAAGCGCATAGCGATTACTCCTACTAGAATACACGGTCGTTTAATAAGCACATAGTGCTGAAACCATTATTTATATCGCAAAAATCAAGTCTGACAAATAAAGTTTAGTCCACAAAAGTTTCCAAAATTTCCAATCTTATTTAATTCAAACCTTGTACATAAAGACTGTGTTTAAACAAAATTAGGGGTATATTATTGCTTTAATTAATAAGAGCGCAATATACTTCAATGGACGCTTCTAACCTTCGTAATTTGGGATATCCGCGAAATTTGAAAGTTTTCGTTGCCAGTCTCGATATTTTGTGGTTATTAAAATTTAAACTTATTATTAAACTTACTATATTTGAAATATTCTTTAACTAATTTAAAATCACAGCCGAATAAAATTATTTATAAATAGGTAGACTAATTTTTAAAGTTGGATTTTAGTTTGGTCCTTTACATTATTGAAAATTATAAGTGAAAATTTAGATGTGTGAAAAACCATCTACACAATTTGAACAATTTCAACATTGCTGCAATGTGAACAGAACAACTGATTTCTACGTTGTCACTATGGCAGTGGTCGGCGTGAGAGGAAATGCGGATGTGTAAGTGAAACTAAAGGCACCCAGTGAAAACTCTTTTACCTTAAATTTTGTAAAAACATATTTTTTGTATTAATTAGAACATATGAACATAAGCTCTAACTAACCTAAATAAGTGATAACTTTTATACAAATTGAGTTAAAGTGATTATGTGTTCCTTGGCACCAAAAGAAAGTTGTTATTGCAGATGGAATTGGTTCTTTGCCACGACCACAAGATACCAGACCAGATTTTATGTGGAATATATCGCTCAGTATGTGAATTAGATTCATAAAATTGCTTGGAAACATGTTTCTAGGTATACTTCACTAATGCCAGACGTTTTCCTAGTTCCAACATGCGGTTTGTACAAAAAATTTTGTAAATTTTGAATTTTGGCGGGCTACGTGCTAACTGCATACAGTTATGTAAAATAAAAACAAAATTAAGTGCGCGCTCCGAATGTTGACTGTGACATATGGTGGCTACCTTGGACAAAAGTAACGTTTATCGGTTCGTAGAGGGTCGAGAAAATGTGAACGAAGACAAAAACATTAATCAAGTGAAGAAAATAGTATTGGTCAATCGTCGTACAATCATAGATAAGGGTCAAATGGTCAATAAAGAATATTAGTGGTGCCGAAACTGGTTTCAAACCCATAGTCTTTTAGGCCAAGTTGTTCAGAAAGATTTTTAGAAATTTTCCGCATATGCTCTTTTATAGGAAAAAATCGACCCACTCTAATGTACAGGGTGTTACACAATTTAGCAGGATTTAAATTTTCTTCCATTTCAATTAGTTTTAAGTCGTGTTTATCAACAGATACGAACGTATCATATTTCAAATTTCAAATAATGCTTAGCATACAACAAAGCAAATGCAAACTTTTACATGGAACACATAAACGACGGCAAGCGAAAGGCAGCATTTGCCAAATATTAAAATATCGTACATAAGTTCCTGTGTGCATAGTTATTTAGACAACAAGACGACTTCATGGCAGCAGCTGCAGTTATCGCTGTCGCTAATTTGAAACTATTTCTGATTTTGACGACGATTGGTAGCTGTAGTGTTAACACTAATATATGAAATGTAAAATTATTCAGAGCTCGAAGTCTAACGCTATTTTATCAACAGAAGTATATATCTGATATATCATTTGTAATAACAAGTGATAATTTAAAACAAATAAATGGACTTATTTTTTTGCACAAGAGAATTTCTTTTTTAACAAAACATCTAAATTTCAATCGGGTGAACAGTTTTAGTACGGCAACAAGGAAGTTGTGTACATCAGCTGCTTAATATGCGCTTCCGTTTTGAAAATGTTCAAAAAACTTCATTTGCTCCCTTGCAGTCGTCGTTGTGTTCAAAGCAATAAACATACATTAACGTACATACATACATAGTTCATGCACTAAATATACAAAATAAGGATAAAAATATGTATGTACAATAATTAAATTTCTACAATTATATGTACATTTGTAAATAAAAAGCATAAATTGATTAAAGCGTAATCATGCTCCATTTCTCGTATAGCATAATCAGCGTAACTTGCGTTAGCTATTACCTCGATATGTTCACAGACGCAAATTCCTTCCTCACAGTAGGCACACACTTGCCATTTACGTGTATTTGTTAGCCCTTTATAACAAAGATGAGACTCGTTGCTGAGCAATGGTTCGTATTGTTGTTGTTGATTAAATTGCAGATCCTTCAGCTGCCGCCTAACGCTGCTGCCCACACCGCCAACTAAGTTTGTGTCCTGATATTCATAAGGGTCATTTCGTCGCATACGATATACACTGCACTTGCGTTCTAATGGAGCAGTCGGTGGTTCTTTCATGTGCTCTTCATCGTTAATGATTCCTCCTGATATATTACTACTCTCAATCTTACTAAACGGTTTGGACAGTTCTTTAGGTTGTTGATGTTCAGGTTTACTTACGTGCCCTGGCGAGGGCATCGGCGTGGCCGGTGTCACAATGATTGCATCATGGTGAGATACATTAATGGAAGTTTTATCTACAGGTATAGTTCCCACCTTTTCTGAGGTGGTAATTGTACCTTCGGCCGCAGCCAATGGCGTCGTAGGTGGCGTAGCTTCCATTTGTGAGACAAGTGGTAGTGTCGCTGTAGCCGACTTTGGGAGCTTTCTTTGATGAAAGCTACTAGCACCACTGCCTGAATGCCGGTGAACCAACTTCGGTAAAATGCCTCCATGAGAATGATGCTGCTGATGCGCGAACTGATAGTGAGGATGTGGATGTGCTTGAATAGGATGAGCATGGCTATGAGAATGGTGCATTTGAGTATGTACATACTGTACGCGCATTTGTAGCACCGACTGATTATCACCTTCATCGATAGGCAGTAGAAGCTTCGATTGTGTTGTATAGCTCGCACTTAATTTCCTACTCTGTGTTTGTGGCGTGCGCAGATAGTTGGTCGGCAGCTGGTGGAACTGACGTGATTGGGTGCGCGTTGGTGTTGAAGCGCCATGTTCACTACCTGATAGTGCTGACAATTTCGGTGGATGTAGTTTTGCTTGCAATTGCTGAGTTTTCTTCTGTTGACGCTGCCGTTGACGTGCCTGGCGTGAAGCCAGCGAAGCGCCACCAGCTGCAGCATACATTTTTTACTATTTTCACGTACCGTATTTACAAATTTGGCGAATTTACTAATTTAAAGCAGTTCTTTAAATATTTCACTAGAGCAAATGCAGTCATTTCTATATATTTGAGCTACGGTGCAAGAGAGGAAGAGTCCATTTTTGATATTCCTTTCAACTTAGCGTCATTATTACACTACTTATTTACATATACATATACGCTTTTACTGTAAAACGAAATCTGTTTGAAGCTTTAAACAAACCTGTTTCAAATTTAGCGCAATATTCTCAGTTTGTGTTCATGGTACACTATATATAACGAGTAAATTCAAATGAATGGTCTATGAACTCTGCAATACTATACAATATATAACTCAATATCGGTGTGGAAGAGAGTCATGAAGCCAAAAATGTTTTTATATAAGTTTTGATCTTTGAAAAATAAAAATTTGCGTCTCCTTAAGGGGATAAAGATAAAATATGACCTATGCTTTTGACTGCTCACCAATGATAATTCAATTCTGAACTAGTACAAGTACATATTTTGACATAAAACTGACAAAATTTTATCTAATACCAATCATCAGCGGAAGCATTTGTGAAAGCAATGTTAAAGCTTTTAAATTCATAAAGATTTCAAAGAAAACGTAAGTCTGCACAAAGTAGTACATATATGTATACCTACATATAGGTACATATGTATATGGTTGAAAAATGACTTATGTACTCTCAAAATTTTCACTACTTATATGCTATGTTCGGACCGACAACGAAAATTTGTTTTCGTGGGAAAAACTGGTTTTCGCACGAAAACTTGTGTTTTCGTCCATGTAAAATCTGTCAAACGAAAACACAGTTTTCGTTGAAAACTACTTGAAAACTTACATTCCACTCATTATAATCGGTGCCTGCTCTAGTTTAATCGATGTTTTGGAAAACTCATCGAAAACACACATTGTCGGTCCGAACGACTTAGATTCCACAACATTCAAATGTGTTTCCAACATGTTTTCAATGTCGATCCGAACATAGTAATAGATAAACGGTTTGTTAAGCGCTAAATGGATGTGAAGAAGAAAGCAATCATATAGTATAATAAATGAACATACTACGCTCAACATAGTAAGTGGTTTCACTAAAAGAAAGTTACGACGTTTTATTGTTATATCTTATTAAGAAGATTTAGTCCATCCACATGATAAAAGCACATGTGTGTAGGTACATACATTATAAACTAATTCCAAATATTGCATAATTTTCGTTGGAGTTCATTAATGACATATTCCACCACACCGATCAATCCACACTAATTTATGTTAATAACCTAAACTAAAAACTAATCAATATCTAATATGTTTATATAAACTGATATTATTACTTATATATTAATATATTAAAAATTATTGTTAACACCTAGGCACATTTTGAAACGAAGAGAACTTTAGAGTTAAATTTAATTTTATCTTCTCTGAGCGATTTGATTACACGATTATAATTGACTTACATATGTAAATATATAAGATATACATTAGATTTGAGAACAGTTGTTTAAGATGCTCTATATTCTAATTCTATAGACTGCTGAAGACGCACTACGATTATATGGTAAACAAAGAGTATAATATATTACTATCGGAAAGCTGTAAAAAGAAAAATAGTGAATTTTAGTATACAAATAAGCGATTGGTGTGATTATGTTAATGCTGTGCATAAAGAATAAAAGTACAGCTATGTATTTAATGGAAAGTATTGCAAAGTTTTCTAATTAGTAAGGCCTCTTGTTTACTTTAGTTATCTACGAAAGTTGGGAGTAAACTTACTATTTTGAACTATGTTACATATATCATAGTTTTTTTAAATTATTTAAAATTGAATTGAATTTTCACTGAGCTGCATGCAAATCTCCTTAGTATATATTTATACTAATCTGTGCGAAAGTGAATTGCCATGCAAAATGAAAATTTATTACAGGGAATACACGTATTAAAATCCAATTATTTCCTTAAATTTCATTGTGGAAATATAGGTAAATAAGGATACATCTACAGCTAGTACGGAATATGAAAAAATCAACTATTTTCCTATTAAAATATGTTGTATTCCACAACATTCCTTTATCTAAAATTAATATTTCATTGTATTCATAACATTTTTATACTCTCGCATTATGTTGTAAAATAGCATAATAATTTTGTTCTCTTAACACTTTAAACTGGATACATAAAAGGTATGGTTGGCAGACGTTTCAGGGACCCACTCTCCATTTAACTGTTTTGTTAAAAGGTACTAAAAGTGCGATAACTTATTAGCTAACTGTGCCAGAAGCCAAGATAGTACGTGTGGGCTTCATAGGAGGCGGTGTACAAATTGGAAAAAAGACGTAGACACTATCCACTTTTTGGTGAAATGATATGCCTCAGGAACTTCTCGAGTAATTTTAATAAATTTTAGTTAAAATTTATAAAATAGAAGTATAAGCAAACCTTTTAAGACTGGCGAACACGAAGTGGAATTGTCAAATAAAGATATAATTTTAATATGTCTAAGTTTAAAAACGGAAGATTCACCAATTAAAAAGGAAAAGGCTAGCTCCCACAAGCAAATGCACTATAATCTCCAGCTCTTCTGTCACTGGAAATATGCGAACCGCTCACCTACCGAACAATGACAGTTGACTGCATTTGGTAGGTTTTGATGTTTTGCAATTGGAATGACTGAAACGTCCAGATTGAAATTATACCAAAAATATATGTGAACAGAAGCATTTGTTGCCGCCGTTCAAGATCGCTAATAAAAAATGTAAAACAGTGAAAATCGAAATTTAAATATATTTCATGAAATGATTAAAAACACTTATCAATTGATAACCAACAGGCTTAATTCACCTTCTTAAGTATTGAAAGATTAAAAGTCAGTTGTTTTAATATACCATAAAATCAAAAAAATGATTTAAGTAGTTTCGCCATATAATAAAAGTCCATTATAAAATAATTTGCAATCGTAATAGTTTTAATTTAAATGTTGTAAAATAATATTCAAACTGGCCACAATAGAAAATGTTATAAAAAACGCTTGTTTTGAGACGCTCTCACACTGGAATAAGGTGGGCATCTCATTATCCTTGATATGAAGTATACAAACTTTCTGAAGGAGCTATAATTGTATTAGAGCAGTGTTAGTAGATCGAGGACATGATAAATTAAGTCTCCTTGAGAGAGATTCCATGAGGAAAACAATTCGAGCAAAATCAACACAAGAAACAAGAAACTAGAGGCAGCCCATCAAAATTTGATAAAGACGATTCCAAACAAAATACTAAAAGAATGATGGTATTGAGGTTCTGTGTTGCATACATATGATGTAACGAAGAAAAACTATTTAGAATCGATGACATTAATGATAGACTCCTTATCACATACAGAATTTTCGTCAAACTTTTGTTTAAAACAAGGTTTTCTGTAAGGCTTTTAGATTATGTAGTGTAGTGATTTCGAATATTATAAGCGTTCTATCACAAGTCATAGATGGGCAGAGCATTATAGCCAGAGGGAATTTATTGTGTAACTCGGAGAAGATTATTGTAGTTGATGAAATACATTAAACATTTATGGTCAGTGATTTCGAGCCGATTTCATTATAGATGTACGATTTATAACAATAACATCCGCAGAAGCCTATGGTTCGAAGGAACTACGAAAAAGTGAGCAGGAAAATTCAGACGTGTAATGCATGGAGTGGAATTTAGAAATTAATGCACAGGTTTTACTGGCTTGGTTGGCGTCAATAAGTTACGGAGTGGCTTGCTAACTGTGATGAGTGTATTGTAGCTAAAGGGCCTATCTAAAGGCAGACAAAGCATTACAATTCGAATGTACATTTTGAGAGAAATGCCTTGAATGTAGCTGTTTAATTTTCCACTAGAAAACAAATATGTTTTGGTAGTCATAGACAATTTCAGTAAATGACTAAAACAGTAGACGTAATCATGATGAATTGGGTAACGTGGTATGGTGTTCAAATACGTATAAAACTACATTACATCCGTAGTCCGTTGGCATGGTATAATGCTTCAAGCGAACTTTAGAAGAACATTTGAGGAAAGATAGGTACCAATTCCTTTATGAAACAACGGCGCAGACTGCAGATAGGGGAATTTTTGGTAATCAGTGGGAGAAGATATTGAGAGAGGAGAAGTTATTAAACGACTAGGCGATTGCATATAGACCATTTTAAGACCTAGGAATAAAATTATAGTTATTCATCTGAAAGGCCTTGCGATCAGACATAAGTTTAGGGCATTGTTATGAATACGGTTGCTTTTTTTGGTCTATTGGACAAAATTTGCTATATTTTTTTCTCTTCGTCCACTGGTTCATCACTTTTTAAAATTATCCGTTTTAAATACAAAGCTTTTGAAAATTTACTTTGTCCAATAAATGAATATGGTTTTATCATTATCGTTACAATCTAGAGATGGAAAGATTGTTTACAGAATCGATTCTCGATTTCGATTATTTTTTTTTATTTTCCGATTCTAAGAATCAATTAATCGAGCGCAAGAATCGATTCTTTCGATTTTAATCGATTTTAAATTAAAAGGACAAAAATTTATTTATTAAATCACAAGGCATAAATTGAATGAATAATTTAAATCGATTAAGTAAAACACAAAAATAGTTAAAAACAATTATATTTTTTTGTCTATAAATAATGCACCAAGAACGTTACATTTCATATAAATTTTTTTTAAATAATTCAAGTTGTTTAAACAAGTTTAATAAAATAACTTTTTAAATAAATATAAAATATTTGATTAAGCTAGACGTACTATTATTATATTTTAATTGCTTTCTACATTGGTAACACTGGACATTCGACCCGTTGTTTATTTTCTTAAAGTAGATCCATACAGCGCTAGGCGCCATTTTAATAAATTTATAGTCAAGAATTAAGAATCGCGAGTTTTCTTGTGCTCATATGTAGGTAGTATGTATAACTTGAAACTAGTCACTTAATTAATAGTAAAGTCGAATGTCAAGAATCGATTCTTAATCGACTTCGACTACTGAAGATCGATTCCAAAAAATCGATAATTTTACGAGAAAACTCGATTCTCGAGTAGAATCGGAATCGAGTTTACCATCCCTGTTACAATTTCATTCAGTTCAAGTGTACATATGTATATATATAGTTGACTGTTCTCAAGTTATCGAATCTTAATTTCGCATGTTGAGGCTGATTAAAGGAAACTTTCCGTACTGTGCAAACATGGAACTTTTTTAGAAAGAAGTAGGATCATAACGCCTCATATATTGGTACTGTTGAAAAATAATAAAAACGATAAATTAAAAATAAAATACGCCAGAGAAATGAAGTTTTACCCCCGAGATGCTATGAAAGAATTTTATAAAAATCGGAAGCAAAATTTGACGATGGGCCGCCACCGCCCACTTTTAGGTGAAATCACATATCTCAAGACCTTCTCTACCGATTTAAACCAAATTTGGTATATACGATTTCTCCAATATTCTTAAATTACAGTGCGACAATATAAAAAAGTTTCATTTGACATATAAAAAAGTTTCATTTGATTCTTTCATTTTCCAATTATGGGATTCTGAATATGGTCCCCCACCCCAAAAAAAGGTAAAACTCTGAAAATTTTTCTTTTAACAAAAGCGCAAATTAGTGAGTGAAAATATACACTGGTCGGCAAGATACTCGTTCTCGTCAACAACAAAAATACTGCAGACAATTTAATAAAAACACAAAATCTCTCTAATATATGCGAAATTACCTGTGAGTATCATACAAAACTTAATACGGTAAAAGGCGTGATATTTTCTCCAGCATTAGCAAACTTTTCAGAAAAATAAATAACTACTGGCCTTAGCGATCAAAATGTAATCGAAGTTGATAAAATCAAAAAAATAAAAAATATACCAACTCCCTAAAAATCTAAAGATTGGCCTTGAAACTATTCAAACCAAACCTTATATTCTTAAACCTATACTATGCAGAACATGTTACATTATCGGTCATACAAAAAAGAGGTGTACCAATACTCCCATTTGTGTCACATGTGCCTTACCCTAGCACTCAGAAGAAATAAATTGCACTCGAATCAAATGGACTAACTGTAATTCTACCTACGACCAAACATAACAATTTATCTCAATGAGTTGAACAATTCTATTGACACTAGTTTTGCGAACAATATTATTTTGGGCGATATAACGGATGGCCTCCACTAGGGCGCTCTCACTATATCAACTCCAGATGAATAATATTTGAAAATTTTATGCAACAAAATAATTCTTAAAAACTACAAATACACTCACTATTCCACTCACCATACTTTAACTACGATTGACATCTCAGCAAGTAGCCCCAATTTATCGAAAAAAAAGGGTTGACGATATGTCCTCTAGAGATCATCATCCAATAATACTCATTTGTAGGAAAAATTCTGCGAGTACTTATTTACAACCCTAGATTAAAAGCTGCAAACGCTAATTGGCATCTCTATATCTATATATGTATATCTTCTATATACGAATACTGATAAAATTAGTAAAGAGACGGCCAACATAACGAAAGCTATTAGGCGAACAGCCAATGTAAGTATTCCGCATTCTAAACCATACAAGAAGAGACGAAATAACTTTTGGTGGACAAAAGACCTGCAAGGTCTAAGAAACAAGAAAATGAAAAACTGATGATCTACAAAACAACATAACCTTACATAACTTGCTCAACTGAAAAAAATGTAAAGCTCTTTTTTGTGAAAAAAAATAAAAGAGACAAAAACTAGCTCTTTGGACAATTTATGGCTCATATCAGCCCAAACACTCCAACACAAAAAAGTTTGCCGAACAGTAAGATCTTTAACGGAAAACCCCACCTCTTATTGACGGATTTTTCAATACGACGCCAGCACCGTCATTGGGCCGTACTTCTTCCGTGATGATCAAGAATGGGAATCGCAACCGAACCGAATATTTTTGGGCCGAATGATATCAACTTGGACAATATGTTATTCCCAGAACGGCGCCGCAAGCCACACGGCGAATGACACAACCGATTTATTGAAAACGTAAACATTAAAATAAACATGTTATCTCACGAAATGGCCAAGTCAATTGGCCGCCTTAGTCGTGCGATTTTTCGCTGTTAGCCTATTTCCTGTGGGGCTACATCAACTATATAGTACATGTATAGTATGTCAAAAAGCCTGCGACGATTGATGAACTTCGTACGAATATCAAACGTCAAATTACAGCAGTATCGGGCAATTTATGCTTGAAAACCGTCGAAAATAGGGTTCAACGAAAGGACTTCTGCCAGCGTGCCCGTGGTGGCCATGCAAAAGAAATCAAGTTTCATACATAATGGGAATCGAATGTACTTTCACAGGAATAAAGAATTTCATTAATATCCCTTTTTTATTAAACAAAAACGTTTGTAGCGCTCTTGTTGAAAACCCCGTTATATTCACTCATTGAAATCTTCTACTGGTATTACAACAGAAGCGCTCCAAATTGCGGAAATACGTTCCACATATTTTGCAACGATTTCTGCAGATGCACAATTTTCATGTGAATACCTTCTGCAAATACAAATATTAAAGTCTGCCAGTAGTCTTGAAGAAGAAATTACACTATTTGAACTGGAAAATAACCTTCAAAATGCTAAAGAGAACTGTCCCATCCCGGTCAGAATCACGTATGCAATGATTAAAAACGCTCCTCTGCACACTAGTCGATTTCAAAGGCCAAAAATAAAAAAATAAAGGTTTGTAATTTACCACTGTTTTTATCAAAGCTATTTCTAAAAAAAACAATAAAACTAACGGTAAATACATTTTTGCTCTATCCCATTCGTACACGCTACGAAAAGCGGAATAAGTGAGACAATTGAAACACGCGGACGGTGTAGTGAAAAATTATCTCCTATAATAAATTAAATTGCAATATAAAATCGTGTTGAATCGAAGTAAATCAACATGAATTTTGAGAAAAAAGGTATATGTTATATAACAAAGCGATTTTTTCGTAATAATAAATTGTTTTATTGTTTTAAAACTACATATTGTTTTACAAGTGACCTGTTGAGTGATATATTTTTCTGTATACATCGAATTATGTATTAAAAAAAAGTTGTGATCCCTGTCTCGCCCTCAAATGAGTCAAGTTTGTTTATATTAATTAGTGTTTTCAAGTCTATGCTTTTAATTTCAGCTGCAACTTTTTGCAACTCTCTTTATTATTCATGTTATTCTACCAGGCATGTGATTTTGTGTTTGTTATTTTTCATAATTTTTGGTAGAGTGCTCAGAGAGAACGAAGCGGCGAAGGATAGCAGATTTAGCAGAACTTGATGTGTCCGCTGCTGATGATTTGCTTTTGGCTTGTGGGGAACCGAATCCATCGATCTTTCGCGCGGACGATCTTTCGCGCATCGCATGTGTAGTAATATCACTTATCACCGAAGCAAATTTAACCAAGCATCAGTATCAACTTATAAGAAGCTTCGTTAACAATAAACTTGATATTAACTTCTTACCTTGCTATGATAACATTTTGAAGGAAAAACAGAAAAGTTATCATGAGCAAATAAACGTTTCAGAATCGTACGCTGAAGTTGAGATAAAAGAAATATTGGACCACACTGCGTCACGAACGTAATTAATGAACGCAATGAGTCCTCTAATTACCTAATAATAATAGGAAAATGTGGCTTTGATGGCAGTTCTGAGCAAAGCAAATATAAGCAGAAATTTGAGAATAATAATTTGGAAGTTTTATTTGCACGACGTATGACCCTCTATAACTGGAAATAAAATCGCAAAATGATGAAGAGTACAAACAATTTAGAAAAATTCCAGACCTTCCTCCACCCGCTATTGCCGTCCTGTTCGAATTCAATTTCAAAGGGAATCAGTTCAATCAACCTTTAAAATATTCCTGGTATTATCTTCCTTCGTCAGTTCATAAAATTTTAATTTACTCTCGCTATGTTATTCAATATGCACCAATTTCAATTGGAGAGCTCTAAGAAGAATCTGCTGAGTCAAGCAATAAGAACGTTAAGATGTATGTACTCTATCATACACGAAAGAACTAACCGATCGCTACAAATCAGGACTTGCTAATCCGATTACTTTTGATCTTAGATCCTGTCATCACCAGTCAAAGAAAACTATCATGCAAAATTAAATCAGTTTTTGATAAGGTTGAATAATATTAAAAAAATTCCTTTGTTCGTTTATCAACTTTTTTAATTTAATATAATTAATTAAAATTTGTTACCATCGGGGGTTGGCGAAGTGGGAAACAGGAAAGGGAGATTATAAAAAGCTTTGGCAAAAATTTCACTTTTATATAAGCAGAGGAAGTATTTTTGACCGCTGATTCCATACACTTTGCTCTGGTACTAAAAAGTCGTTTAAGTAATTTATACAATTTACTCCTCACAAAGTAATTTGTATTCCCAAAACTATGAATAAAAAACATGACTACAAAAATTATCGCCCTATATCGCTTCTATCATGTTTAACCCTTTGGCGCCTACTGAGACAATATATCTCACTTGCATTCGAAATGCTATATGTATATTTTTTTTATGAATGAAAACTTCTGTTTGAAATGTCTCAATACAATTCTTGGGTTTTGTTTATGATAAAAATCCCTCAGCACGTATTAAAAATAAGCCGGTTGGCAGTACTAGTCAACTTTTGTGTAAAGCAAAATAGTGTGTGGATTTTGCCAATTCCTGCTTGAATTTTGCCTAAAACATTTAAAAAAATATTAAGAACGGTGAGTTTAATACAAATTTTCATTTCTTGGATAATATTGTTTTTAACAGATGTCAAAAAAGGAAGTGCACAGCAGAATTGATGGCAGATATATTGTGCGTAAGCTCCGACGATGAAGATTTTAGCCCTTCTGAGAGCAGCTATATGCTGAAGAAAATATTACTCAAGCAGGCGAAGATGGCAGCGATGATTCCTATTCTGAATCGGACGACGAAGATCAGCCTGAAGACGACTTAGGTGCAATTTCCGAAGAGGAAGAAGAACTATGTGAAAATGCCGCAAATGAACCAGTGGCCGTTGTTACCGCGCAAGTTCTGATAATTTTTCTCGAGAAGCTACGGAGTTCAATGCATTCAGAAAGATTTTTCCAAAAAGTTTGTGCATTTTAATCGCACAGTGTACAAATCAGCGAAACTGAATAGAGAGAAAAATGCTAATACTGCCTAGCGTATGAACATTAAATATTGGCTGCATGAAAAACAGCTTCATTCATATGAGAAGCATCCATCGACGAATGCATGGCAAAATTCAAAAGGCGGTCTAGTCTAAAACAATACATGCCTATGAAGCCAGTTAAACGCGGTGTTAAAATTTGGTTGCGATGTGACGCAAAAACCGGATATACGTACGATTTGAATATCTACACTGGTAAAGTTATCCGTGATAAGGAAGTGGCTATTGCATTCGACCGATTTTTCACATCAATTTCATTAATGATAACTATTCCTTTTCCGGCCATTGGAACATACAAGTATATGCGAAATCAACAGGAAACTCCGAAGTTCGAGTCGCGACTAGTACGTGGGCAAAGTCGGTTCCAAATAAGCTGTGATGGTATAATGGCTACGCGTTGGATGGATTCCAAGGAAGTACTAGTTGCTTTTAACTGCCACAAACCAATAATTTCCAACGTAGATAGAAAACAAAAGGATGGTAAAAAGAAACAAGTTGATTGTCCCTTAGCTATTGTGGACTACAAGCGTATAATTGGCGGCGTAGACCTGGCCGATCAAAAATCAGTGTATACGATCTAAATCGAAAATCTCAAAGGTGGTGGAAGAAAGTATTTTTTAAAAGTTCCGATGCTTTCCTTTGGAAATGCTTGGATTGTTGACAACGACCTCAATCGCAAGAACCATCGTTGATACAGTTGATGGTAACGTTAGCAGAGTCATTGATTTCGGAAGGAACAAAACACAAAAAAATAAATACTCCTCGGACTGGCGGAAGACCAGGTAAATGTATACGCACTGAATTATTGAATATAGGCGATCATTTATCAATAAAAGGGCCTTCTCGATGTCGTTGCGTACGGTGCACTTCGTTAAAAAAGAAACAAGAACTAATTCCATTTGCTACAGATTGCTGAGGTGTCCATCCCTATCATAAATAAATGTTTTCCTAGCAGAAAAGCTATAATATTTTCTAAATAAATATATAATATTTCAAAACTAGTGGTTTTTCAACATGAGACATATTTATAGGGACTTATACATAAAACCTTATTGGGATAATATGTCACAGGATAACGAAAAGACATAGCGATTTTTTAAGTATGCAGAACATAATTCAACAATCTTTGAAATCTTCAAAATGGCTAAGAAAATAGACATAGATTTATCGAACTAAAAACTTACAAAGCCGCCGCAAAATTAATTACCCTGGTAAATGATATTTCAAAAAAATGTATTTTGCTAAGTTGGTAGGACTACCCTTAATTACTACGCCAAATTCATCAAACGATTTGTTTACAGCAGTTGCTTAAACTCATATAAAACTAACTCACGGACACCTACTTTCAAAAGAATCACCGTGCAAGGCGATGGTGTAATAATAACCTAACCATGCTACAACGACACATCGCAAAATGTTAATTTTCACACCTCTAATACTATTAAAATTAATTTAGTATTGAAAGGTACACATGCCTAAAATATTATGTATCATATTGCTTGGCTGAGATCAACAATTTTTAAAAATTACTACATACAATAAAGTTTTAACAGCTTAAAATATGCGTATTGAAATGCAACAACAAATGTTAAAATATATTTCACCGTAACAAAAATAAATAATTCTGAATTCCAACAATTTAAAAAAATAAAATATAAATAAAGTATTAATCTTCATTATACTCTTAGTTTCAATTTAAGTTTATGTGACGATAGTTCAAGTGAATTTAAAAACTCCACAGGATATGGAGTACTTAGTTTCGTATCTATAATTGTATCCATTGACAAATATTTCTTTCATTTCTCCTAAAATTACGGAAAAACATTAGCAATGAGATCCACATCACTTTCTACGAAATTACAAAATTCTCTTGACAGTAATATGTAGCCTTCAGCGTCAACATCTAAACAACCATCACCAATTTTCAACAACATTTCTGAGTAAAGTCCTGAATCCACGTCATTATGAAGATGCACTCTCATATTCGTTTTCAGGCGCAGTTTTTCAACTATCGACCATAAGCTTGATGATTTAATGCACGCTTGAATTTCGTCTGCTGGTGTCCCCCTCTGAATCACTGGGAGGGTTTGACGGAAATCACTTATACTTAAATTCCTTTGACTCATCTGTAACATTTAATAATAAAGTTTTCAAAGGCTCTTTTGGTTCACCAAGTAATGGAAGTGAAACTTTACCACCGGAACAGCACATTCCAGCAGTTTCATTTTTCCATTTAAAATCATCGCAGTCAGTAGCGTAGCTACAACTTCGGGCGCCCGGAGCCAAGGATCTTCTTCCGCCCCCTTTTATCTACCTACCTACAAGTTTCATGAGGTGGTTCGAACAAAAGTGAATTTTTACAAAATATTTTCAATATTAAGTATGTATATAAAATTTAGGAAATAGAAGCCACGCAAATTCTGAAGTTCCAAAATTCTCACAATACGGTTTTTGAGGAAATTGATAGTAAATTTACAAGACATCTTATTAAAAGCCATAGAAAAAACCCATTTTCACTCTATATCTTGTACACTTTTGACACAATTTGCAGGAATTTTTGCCCGAATTGTAGTTTTAAAAAACAGCGAAGATCGTTTTTCCGCCCTCAAGACGTTGCGCCCGGAGCGACGACCCCCTTCGCCCCCTCCTAGCTACGCCACTGATCGCAGTACTGACATTTTTTGTTCATTGAGCCAATAACAATCAATGTATGATTATGATATTCAATTGAAGGATCATATTGAAACCCAGTACCATTAAACACAGCCCAAGCATTACGAATGAAATTTCGGCGGCGCGTGGTTTGCATGTCTGCATTATGAATTCTTCTCGCCTGCGATTGTTCTGGTGTTTCTATCGCTGTTCTAGTTGTCTGCAGTTCAGCTTATCTTTCTAAACGAACTCGTGCCTGAAGAGGCGCTTCAGCTGCTGTCAAAACTCTTTGTCGCTCTGCTTGTTGTTGTTTTCTCAGCTCTGCGTGAGCCGAAGTTTCTTGATTTCGTGCAACTTTTGCGGCAGGTGCCCGCGATGAATTTTTGGATATACCAGATTTCCGCTTCCGAGGCATTTTCAAAGAAAAGCAGAGTAAGAATAAACATCAGCAAGTAAGATCTAAAATAATAAAGTGACAGCTAACCACAAAAATTACGGATTACCTCAAAAATTTTAATAGTTTTATACTGCATGTAACGACAGAAGAAAATAACAATAAATATAGAAAAATTAGAAACATTTGAAACATTTGAAACTATATTCAATTGAATTAGATATTGTCGTCACCGCCGGTAATACAGTGGGACGGTATTACAGTATTAAGGGTTGAAACTTCATTACTGTAATGCTAGATGGCGTTGAAGTAGCTAAAGTTGACGATTTTTTGACAAACATTTTTTTTATCTTTCGTAAAATTTTTTTTTTTAATACAAAGAACCCTGTGTTACTTCTAATACCTTCAAAAATATATGTACAAAATTTCATTATCATCGGTTAAGCAGTTTTTGCGTGAAAACGTAACAAACAAACTTACATTCGCATTTATAATATTAGTATGATAGATTTTCGAACCCTCCTGGTGAGTTTATACTGTATACTGTATGCAATATTTGAGGTATATACATACATATATCAATGAAAATCAGAGAGCGAGTTTTAATCATATCAGTGTATCTCTGTGTGTAAAGTAGACAAAATTGGACGAAAACTTTATCTAGCCCCATATAAATAATATCAGGATTTTCGAACACTCGGCAAACTTTAATCCACAGTTTTGTGATGGTATGTGAGGTACCTTAATGAAATCGTGGTACATATTTTATGTAGTATTGGCACAAATTGATATAATCGAGTCAATACTACCCCCAACTCCTGTATACTACTTATAATGAGTTTAGTTTCATTATACCCCAATATATTCCATAATTTGATTTCGGTCTTTTAATGCAACTTAAAGGAAAAATTTTCTTAAAAATTATGTGGTTTAGCGCTGAATTAGAACTGAATTGGTCTAAACCTTATGAGACATACCGAATGTTTTGGTTGACATTTTCCATAAATTATATTTTTAATACAATTTTATGCTGTATTTATGGTCTTCAATGTAAGTCAAGAATATACCAAATTTAATATGTATATAATATTTTATTAAAATATATCTCTTTCGCAACAATTTTTAATATGACGTTTTGCCAGCTTAGTTTTTTTATTATTATGTTTTTTTTTCCAAGTAGTTGGAAGCGAGATTTTTCTATTTAATAATAATATATATATTTTCAGTGTAACAAGCGAAAAAACTTTTTTTACCTCCGCTATTACATATATACATTTTTTTTATAAATTTGTACTAAATTCAATATGTGCAATATGCCAACACATGTTACAATACTCGGGAACCTGAAGCATGTACTACAATTTATAAATTTAACTGTGAATAATCTTAAAAGAAATATAAAATAAAAAACACAGTAGTAGAATCTTTAAAAAAAAAAATTCAAGCAAGAAATTGAATTAAATGTATAATTCATTTGTGTATGTGAAAATATATTTTATTTTTTGCTCACATTCCCCCTCTTGGGATTCGAATAAGATTTGGTCCTTTTTTACCCAATTCGTCCCACTTTTTGGTCAAAAATTAAAACACAAGCGGCAATCGTGGTTATGTACATGAATACCAGACTAAACAGACTGAACATTAATTTGCCAGAATCAGCCAGACGGAAAGTTCCAATTAGAGTGTTGCCGAATAAAGTTTAAATGAATTAGAAGCAAAAAGTTGAAAATTTTAATAACGAGGAATACAGCATTAAGTTATTCTATTATAAATAAAGAATGTGTATAATTATTCTTTATTGCATAATTATTAAATTGTGAATATTTAATATAAACATTTAATCCAGTGATCGAACTGAAAGAAAAGTTTCAGAGATTTATCTAGTAAACCCGTTACAATATTTATAATATCAATCAATATGTAAGATATCTTAGCACAATTTAGTGTACGTATAATAAAGAACATAATATAGTTAAGTGTCGAATAAATGTAAGATTTGTTCACGAATTACCCCTGTTTCCTTGTAGTACACAAATGATTTACGTTATTCAAGCAGACATTGTATCGAATTTATCGATCAATGAGTGAATTATCTTCCTAAACTTGCATTGAAACATATTCTCAAGTTTGAGTAATGTCAAAAGTTTGTGCAATCAGTCCAAAACTTCTCTTAATCAAAATAGACGTGATATAGAAGTTTCATAATTCCCAGCTGACTCTAACCCGTAATTAAATGGACAGTGTTTTTTAACACAACCTGATGGCAATAATATAATGTTTTCTGAGCCTCTGTATTGCTGTTCTACCCATATATTAAGTTTAGCCTTTTTGGGCTCAATTTACATCACATACATACATATGTCTTGGCTTAATCAGTTAGATTTTAATATAAATATATCGGACATGAAGCAAAATATACACTAATTGAGTCTACGACCTACTTATATAATACCTTCCTACGCAGCGTTTTTTAATATAAAGTTTTGCCAACACCTGAAAGTATTCGGTTACACCCCAACATAGCACTTCCCTTCATAATTATGTCAAAGATATGCATCAAGAGAATATTGTCATTTAAAATGTATCTACATAAATATGTACAAATTTTACCATGAAGTATGTACATATATTTATTTCCCAAATAACGATACGAGAAGGGTGTTTAGTTTCACTGTCAAAGCCTCATAACTTCAAGAATCCGTGTATTCTCAATTTAAGACGTTTTGTGTACTATACGTTTAACTTGAAATTATTAGTTTTACATATTATTTATCAAAAAATTAAACAAAAACAAGTAAGGAAGGGCTAAGTCCGGGTACAACCGAATATTTTATACTCTTGCAACTTGCAATAATCGAAGCCAGGGAAATACTTTAAGGTGTAAAATCAATCATATAAAGTGAAGTCAGCTGGGTGTTCGAAAATCCTGATATTAGTTTATGGGGGCTGGGCCAAGTTTTCTCTCAAATTTATCTATAATCACAACACTATTATGAGTAAAACACGCTCTCTTATTTTCGTAGAGATAGCCCGCATATTGGTCGATATATGCGGTACAAAGTCAACCGAAATTTCGATTATCTTTATATTAGGTACGTACATATACATATGTGGGCTAAGAAGAGTATTGGTTCGATTGAAGCCATTTTTGACACACAGACATAACATTGTCAGGGAAATATTATCCCTGAATTTCAAATATATATCTCAGACCTTGATTGATACTTTCGAACAAAAGTCACTATGGGTAAAGGGGTCCACATATTCGGTTGAACAGTTTTTGTTGGATTTGAACAATTGGAACACACTAAAGACATTATTCTTGCAAAGTTTTATCCGGTTATATTAATTGTTCTTGATTTGTGTACTGGAAACTGAACGAATAAAGTGGAATTCAGAATTTTACTATATGAGAAGTAGGCGTGGTTACTGTCCGATTCCGCTCATTTTCACAGCGTGATATGGAAATATGAAAAGAATCTCACGTAATTTTGTCGAAATCGGTCAGTTGGGCCTCGAGATATGGGATTTCACCAAAAAGTGGGCATTTTTAAGTTTCTGGCATATTAAGTTTTTGATTTGTCGCGCTTTTAGTAGTTTTGAACAATACCGTTGTATGGGGGTGAACGGGCTTTTCACCCGATTACACCCATTTTCACACCATCGGTAGGAGTCCTTGGAGATATAAATATTAAACTTATTAAGGGGCGGGGCTACGCCCACTTTTAAAAAGGTTTTGTTCACAGGTTCCCCTTCTTACTACGATCCCGTGTACCAAATTTGAGTTTTTTTTATCTTAATTTAGTGCTTAGTTATGACACTTTATGTGCTTTCGGTTAATGGCGATTTGTGGGTGTGGCAGTGGTCCGATTACGCCCATCTACGAACTCGAATTTTTTTTATACTAAGAAACCTGCCCACCAAGTTTCATCGAGATATCTTCATTTTAACTCAAGCTACAGCTTGCACCGTCAGACGGACGGACAGACAGACAGTCAACCGGATTTCAACTTTTCTCGTCACCCTGATCATTTATATGTATGTATATAACCCTATATCTATTTCGATTAATCTTAAGTGATACGTACAACCGTTAGGTAAACAAAACTATAATACTCTGTAGCAACTGGTTGAAAGAGTATATAAACCGATGGTTATAATGAATTATATTCTCTTAAAAAGTGTGTAATGAAGTGTCAATAAGAAGAGAACATAACATAAGTATTATTAAATATATTTGAAGCAAAACTGATTAAAACTTCATCGTACAAACTAAAAGATTGAATCAGATTTGGCTAGGTTTGGCAATACAAAACTGACACTAGTTAATCTCGTCGCAATGTCCCTTGCCGACTCTGATTTAGCGCCATCTATTTGTAAGTAAGGAAATTTATCACATTCTCGCAGCTCATTTAGACACTACAAAGAGGCAACAACAAACAAATTAATAAAAGCAAAGCCTCTAAATTCACCTGTAAGTCGGCTTTCCAAATAAAAAAAAACGTCCATTATTTCTATTAAATTTAAAATATTGAAAACAAGAAGGTTTTTATAACAAAATACGACGGTAAATTTATTAATTTTAACAAATATTAAACGGCTAGAAGCTGAAACTGAAAAAATCACACAGAGCCAAATATGAATACGGTGGTAGATCGATGGAATTCATTGCATTTTTGACTTTAAATTCGGTCACAGTTGTGGCTCGATGCGATGGTGCATTATCATCGTGTGAAATCCATGAATTGTTTTTCCACAATTCCGGCTGTTTTCACGCAAGCGCATCAATACGGGCAAATGAACTCCTTATTGGTCATCTGCCCTCCCGGAACAAATTCATGATGCACTAAACCACGAATATCGATAAAAACAATGGGCTTCACTTTAACTTTTGAGCAACTTTGGCGTATTGTTTACTTGTTTGCATGTCAAATCGTCAGTTTTAATGCTCTCCATGAATGTGGGTTCGGAATTCGCCAGATCAAGCATGTCTAATGAGACATGTTAAATGTACTCTTTTTGGAAAAAATTCAGCTTTATCGGGACGAGTCGAGCAGGAATGCGTATCCAAAAATCCACCAAAATCATTTACGGACTCGCGAGAGATATCGAGGTCCAACGATCTCTCAACCGTTTTTGTAGGCTTTGCACCACTCGTAAGCTTATGTTTTTGATAAACTGAATCACGGTGAGCCTAGAAATTAAAAATTTAAGACAAATTGTGCGATATTTTTATTCATGGTAAAAATCGCAACGCACTACTGAAGTGTACCGACTTAAGCAGCTGCTGTAAACAAACCATTTGATAGAGCCTGCTCATATTTGGTGTAGTAATTAAAGGTAACCCTACCAACTGGCAAACAAAATTTTTTTGAAATATCGTTTATCTGGGGATTTAAAATTACAATTTCCGGCAACTTTTCACAGATTAAATGTGATGTAATCACTTCAAATTTTTGATAAGATATAGATTATTTTTTTATTATTTCATAATATAATAAAAAGATATCAAAGAATGGCTTTTCAAAAAAAAAAAAGTTATTCAAACAATAATAATACTGAAATTGAAATTCGTTCCCATATGTACTCTAAATAATTAATTCACTTATACAGGGTTTGTCCGAAATGTAATTGAACTGAGTTGATTAAAAAAAAAACTATTGAACCAATCGTTACAATTCTTTAAAAACTTTCAAAATAGGCTCCATCAGTGTCGGTGTAGCGCTGCCAGTGTGATTTCCAAGCATTAAAGGTCACGCCTTGAGAGCCGATGTGCATGCTGCTTAGATCCCCCCTTTTCAGGCAAGGAAACAAAAAAAGTCCGAGGGGGACACATCTAGGCTGTAGGGCGGCTGCGGAAGCGTTGGAATGCCGGCCGCGGTGCAACTTCCAATCGGCTGCGATGTCTTGTCGGACCCGATCGATCCTTCGATTGAGTCTCTTGAAGACTTCCACGTAAAACTTGACGTTGACGTTGACGGTTTGTCCAGGAAGAACAAATTCATGGTGGACGATGCCTTTGATGTAAAAAAAAACGATGAGCATCGTTTTCACTTTGATTGGCTTATTCATCAGCTACCACTTCCCGGAACTCCAAAAAGGCCTGGTGCCACCGAAACACAACACTTCTTGGTAAAGCAACATCTGGGTAAACTTGTTTGATCATATCAAACGTCTTTCTCGCGGATTTACCTGACTCTTCAGGTTCTCGGAGACAACTGACCAGCTGCTCATCCGTTAGCTAAGAACGCCCTCTACCGAATCCAGTCGGTACGCGCACGCTCCATAGTACAGTGGCGGCGAAACAAAATCAGTCCTATTACTTTCCGGACAAACCCTGTAATTTTCTTAATATCAGTATGTGAGAATATTTCGTGTTATTTCAATCCAGTTTTAAAAATGATTAATGGTATTGCAAGTACACAAAATTTTATTTTTAAAAAATGCATAACATGTTCTAAGTTGCACCCAATTGAGGTTTTAAGTTTTTCTTAAGTTACATCATCTATAAACTATATTAATATTCATGCATCTTATTCCAACAGAGTATTATAGTTTCGTTAACGTAACGGATTGGTAACACCTTAAAACTAATCGAGACAAAAATAACCTTTCGTTATTCTCTCTGAGGAGCGGGAAACTTAATTCATATATTCGTTGGCACCCTAAATGAGTCGGTATTACAGATTGGGGGAGTTGGACCACTGTCACGCCCACAAAATGCCGTTAAGCAAAAAACTAAAAGGAGCTATAACTAAGTCATAAACGTAGATACCAAACTGTAATTTTGTACACCTCATCGAAAAATGTATGGACAGAGTGGGTATGGCGCTGTTTCTTGATGAAAATCCTCCCATTCACCACGTAACGATAATGTTAAAAACTACCGACTACTCATTCAATAAACTTGCAATAGCCAAATACCCAACTCATATCCCTAGTATAATGAGTTCCGATTCTCTGTCCCGTTTTTCATCTCAACCCAAATTTTTATAGTTAGCATATTCCGTTATGTGTAATTTGATATAATATAATTATTGCTGACAGGAAGTTAAAAATAGTAATAAAAATACGTGAGTCTGTAACTTATATTATTAGTCAATATGATACTTAATATAATTATAATCCAAGATTTTCTTGATTAATGCTAAATTCGCAGTAATTTCATACTCTCGCAACATGTTGCATTGGATCTCAAGTACATTTTCGCGGGTCTCCAATTCTTCAATTCTTTCTTATATAATGGGTATTTATGATCTCTGTAAAGGACGTAAATGAACATACATACTTATCTATTATTTATTTAGTGAGACAGTCAATTTCATATCCACGTAAGGAAAGTTAAAAAAAATTATTTGAAGGTGCCAAATCATTAGCATTCAGGTCGAGTCTTAACTTTTCAAGCTATCGATACCAAATATAAGCATACCAGTTTCATTTTCTGAGTTTTTACCAAAATATCTTAAAATTAACTTTCATATTACATAACTTTATGTTACACTAGGATAAAATTCGTGCTAATACTTTCAGGTAATGGAAAACTTTATACTCGTATAACTTTTTATTATCAACCGGATGTTTGAATATCTTGATATTAGTTACATTGGGCTATGGCACGTTTTATTAGAAAAACAAGATCACTAAATTTTATTAAGACAACTCATAACATATGATGGCCGATATATGCGGTATAAAATCAGCCAGAAATTCGAAAATCTTTCAGTTAATACATAGGTATGTGCGGACTTATGAAAGTATTGCAGTCTATTTTTGATATACAGACTAGGGTGTGTCATTCTGAGGCAACCTGTTTTTTTCAACTGAAAAACAGGCTAAAAACTTTCGAAAATGTGAAAAAGAAAGTCACTCAAAAGATGAGCTCTTAATATTAATATTAAGAGGTGCCTATTTCAAATTTTCTGTTTTCCATATAAATTAAATGGAAAAAAAATCATTTTTTTTGTGGTGGTTATTGTGCGGAGGTTATTCTATGTGCACGCGATGGCTGCCAGTAGGGATGGTAAACTCGATTCCGATTCTACTCGAAAATCGAGTTTTCTCGTAAAATAATCGATTTTTCGGAATCGATCTTCAGTAGTCGAAGTCGATTAAGAATCGATTCTTGACACTCAATTTGGAATGCGAGTCAATTAAGAACTAAAATGGATTTGGAGTATATGCGGGGCACAAGAAACGTTTGGTTGCTAGGTACATTTTTAATTATCTCTTTTAATCATTAAATATATACATTAGGGTGTTTTTTTAACTATTTTTTCTATAGCTCTTGTCATTTACGAGATATATACCAAAAAAAATGAGAATTTCGTGGAAAAATCAGATTTAGAGCCCCGTACTACCTCGCCGGTGAGAGTTACGATTTTGTTGCACTGAGCACTTTTTGTTGAGTGTTCCATTCTGAGGAATATGTGTGTAAAGTTAAAGCGATGCCTTAAAATGGCTCTGAGCAAATTTAAAGATAAAAAATCACGATTGTAGTGTATTGTCAATGGTAAATTTTTACATACCTTGGTCCAGTTCTTAATGTTAATATTAAGGGTTAAAATTTTCAGGAAATTTTTTTAGGGTACTTCCAAGGAAATGTCGTGACGGGATTGAAAAAAATTAATAGTTAAAAATAAAACACCCTAATATACATATTATTTTTTCATGGTCGACGCTGGCTACCCAATAGAGCCTTGGCTGCTAACTCCCCAAAGATCCACGGCAGAAGGAACTTCAGAACGCAAATTTAACGAAGTACATGCACGCGCGCGTAATGTTGTGCAAAGAACAAATAATGTTCTTAAAAATCGATGGAGATGTGTACTGGAAGCTAGACAAATGCATCACGATCAAAAAAAAGTTTCAAAAATCACACTGTGATAGCTTTTTTTTTTCAAAAAAAAAAAAGACAAGACCAAATTCGACGGTTTCCCCCTATTTCGGGTCCTACGAATCGATTTGCATCATTACTTTTTTGAGTTACAATCATGGTTTCATACAAAAATTTTTGTTGAAGTTTTTCATTAAAGTGGCCCATTGTAAGAGAAAGGCACATTTTTCTTCGGTCTCTAACTTTTTTAATATTGACTTTTTTGGTGAACTTTCTTTGGCAAAGCTTCTCAGAATAAGTCCGTCTTTAAGTTCTTAGATGACTGTAAACCCCAAAATCAATGTTTTTTGTGTCCTTATAGCCAATATGTCGAAAAAACTGAAATTTAATCAATTTTTTTAATGTTTTTTCCCTCACGTTTCGTCAATATTTTAATTTACCCTTTGATACTTATACATTAAGTGACATCTTGTAATAGTAAGAAACTTAAGCAAAGACAACGTTCTGAGCAAAGTAACCATTAGAAAAAAAAACTTAGCAAAATTTGTATTTTTTAAAAAAACTACACTAACTATGTTTGTGTACTGTTTTATTTTTTTAACAACAAGTAACGTTTGAAAGAAACGTTAAATGCTTGTCTAACAGTCAAAATTTAAGCATAGATTGCAGTAATTAATTTGACTTTGACTTCGCGGAAAGAGCATTGTTTTAGTGCCTTGTAATTAAGAAAATAAATTAAAATGAATAAGTGTCCAATTGGCCTATCGTTATTCTGCTACGTATGTGGAAAATTTACAAGCCCTCGGAGTAGATGCAAAATATCTCCGGGAACTGCCAGCATCTACGAGGAATATTTCGATTTGCCCGTTATAAGAGACGTAGATTGGGTGCCAAATACCATTTGCACGCAATGCAACAACAACCTGCATAACTGGTCAAAAAGACTGTGCCTAAAAATGGGGTTCGGCATCCCAATGATTTGGATAGATCCACAAGGGCATCATACTGGTAACTGCTACGCGTGCAAGAACAAATTTGCAAGACTCAACAAAAAAACACAGTTTACAAAAGTGTTCAATCTGCACAGCTACCAGTATCTCACTCAGAAAATGTTCCGATACCGAGATGTCCAAGTCCAACTGACAGATATATTTCGCCAACATTTTCCACCGAGCCTACAGATCTACTCTCAATGCATAACCCAACCGAAGTTGAAAGCCCATGTCGTCACTTGGAGATTTCCCAAGCCCGTTTGAATACGATGGTACGACAGCTGAAATTATCGCAAAGACAAGCGATTTTGCCTAGCACATCATCTTCGATCGGTAAATATATTGTCTAAAGATGTGAAGGTGTATGGATACCGCAAAAGACAGGAGGAGCTTTTAGATTTATTTGAGGTTAATGGCGACAATACTTTTTCGTATTGTAAAAATATTCCTGGTCTTATGCAATACATGAACTGTGAGTACAAACCAGAGCAATGGCGCTTGTTTATTGACTCGTCGAAAAATAGTTTAAAAGCATTGAGCATTGGTACAGCGGCAAAAAGCTTGACTCGTTGCTTGCTGATTTGTGTTGGACATTGATAGATGAGTCTTATTAAATTTAATTTAAATATTTTGTACAAATTTATGATACTTATTGATAACACTTATAAGATACAAAAAAAATAAAACAGCACACAAACATAGTTAGTATAGTTTTTTTTAAAAATACAAATTTTGTTAAGTTTTTTTTCCAATGGTTAGTTTGCTCAGAACGTTGTCTTTGCTTAAGTTTCTTACTATTACAAGATGTCACTTAATGTATAAGTATCAAAGGGTAAATTAAAATATTGACGAAACGTGAGGGAAAAAACATTAAAAAAAATGGATTAAATTTCAGTTGTTTCGACATATTGGCTATAAGGACACAAAAAACATTGATTTTGGGGTTTACAGCCATCTAAGAACTTAAAGACGGACTTATTCTGAGAAGCTTTGCCAAAGAAAGTTTACCAAAAAAGTCAACATTAAAAAAGTTAGAGACCGAAGAAAAATGTGCCTTTCTCTTACAATGGGCCACTTTAATGAAAAGCTTCAACAAAAATTTTTGTATGAAACCATGATTGTAACTCAAAAAAGTAATGATGCAGTTCGATTCGTAGGACCCGAAATAGGGGGAAACCGTCGAATTTGGTCTTGTCTTTTTTCTTGACTATCACAGTGTCATTATCATTTGTATGCGGTACATAACATTTATATTAATTATCGATGCGACGACACAACTTTTATTTCAAATGAACCTTCTCAGGCTGAAGTTTTTGAACCTGTATAGTCTGATGAAACCGAACCCAACTTCTCCTAACTCAATGAAGCTAAGCGAATTAAAGCTTTTGTTCGAAATTCATTATAAACTTAAAAAGCTTAAAAGTGTGCTTTTATTAACATTTTAATTCTAATAAAATAAAGTAAATATAGTTCGTTAATTATAGAAAAAGAAAAATTAAAAACAGCGAAGAGCTGTTCTATATAAAACAACATTACTAGTTAATGAGTGGTTGGATGAGTTAGCGGTCCCTCCTCAACACAGGTCACGGGACGACAACAAAGCACACCATCGCGGTCCACCCATAAAGGCACCACACATGGAGACATCATACATTAATATACGCGAACATACACCATTCTTGCAGATATCACACCCATACACACAGAATGCTACACACCACAACTCTGGGGTCGCAGATGATATCGCTTTTGTAGTTATAGCGAAACACATTACACGATATAGTTAGGATAACCAACAGGACAATAGCGATTAGCGCGAAACTAATGGACTGAACCTAGCAGAGAGCAATTCCGAAGCGGTTCAATACAAAGGGTGTAAGCATGACTACACAACCAGCTATTAGCTGGTATACTAAAATCATTCGGGCTGTTGGACGTCCGGATATGGGGAAAAGCCCTCGAAATAAAATAATATCGCTGTGGCCTTTTTTCGATACATACCACTTGCGCACTGAGAGTATGCTCTGCGTTTTGCACAGTATCGGAAGATGCTGCCCTAGTAATTGCGTGCTTACACCCCTTAGACCTATTGGCCAAGGAGTTTCAACGCTTAACGAATGACAGGTTACCGCACAAGACACTAATGAGTCACTGGCAAAAACGCTGGGAGGAAAGCGGAAACGGGCGGGGGACATTCCGACTGATACCCAACGTTGAACCATGGCTAAATAGATCGCACGGTGGGCTAGATTTCGATCTAACTCAGTAAATGCAACTTGTAATTGAATGCATTTTAATTACCACGTACGTATGAGTGTCCCTCAACCTTCCTCTCGACGTAATACTTGACGGTGGTACCGGTGGGAACGGTACAGGACTACACTCTAAACTACCCAATAATCAAAACTTACCGTTCCACAGAGCTTCTTTTCCTCGATTTCGCACCGAATACATGTCCGTCGCAGTGTCACGCAGCATCTGTTAATTTTCATTTCATTTCATTCAAAAAGAAAGTGTCATATATTTAATTGCATATTTTCCTTGATTTTAAAGTGCGGGATTTTAAGTGCGGAGGCATGTAGTGGCATAAAGGAATGAGGCAAACATTGGTATTTCGTGCCAAGCACGTTTGCAATTGAGTTCTGTGGCGCCCTACTACCCGCAAAATTAGTTTCCATGGTGCAGACCAACTTAAGCATGAAAAAATACAGATTCCATCTTTGGTCCGATTCTGAAATTGTTCTAGCCAGGTTGGAAAAACCACCATATGCATGGAAGACGTATATGTCTAATCGAGCGTAAAAATACTTGACCTAGTGTGATCAGCCACTTGGCGACACGTAGCTAGTGCTGACAATCCTGGCGATTTATATACAAGAGGGTGAAAGCCGCTGCACCTAGCCACCACCCTCCCACGATGGTTAACAAAATCTTCCGATTCTTGGCAAAAATATCCTTTCGCACAACGTTGGATGATACTGACATCCTTGAGCGATTTTCATCTTTCCCTCGTGCCCTTAGAATTGTCGCCTATATACTAAAGTTCATTTGACTTAAAGATAAACTTAAGGGAGTTCCCACAGAATCTCCCTAATGCGATACATTGACGCACCTAGAACTTCAAAGGCAAAGGTCGCTCTGATGGCATCAACTACAACCGCGATGCTTCATTATTAAGAGAATCAAAACTCATTGATAAAAGAAATTCACTTTTAGTACTTAACCCATTTTTAACCACAAAAGATCTGCGTACGAATGGTAGGCTTGCCAACTCAAGCTTAACGTATAACGAACGCCATCCTCTAAATATACCAGAGAAGCTCTTGCCACATTATTCCTCAGTTATATTCATTTACTTATGCTTCCGCTGAACATCGCCTAATGCAGCATATAGCATATGCTATATACAGTACCTGTCCAATAAATTACGAACGAAAACAAAAATTTAATATTTTTAATATAATTTAATAATATTGAATATGATTCAATACAAAAATATGATAATTTAAGTTTTATGTATATAGCATATAAAAAATAATTCTTTTTTTTTAATACGCCAAATATTTATGTTTTTATAAATGATTAAAGTTAGAACTCCGGATAATTTTTTTGTTCGTTTAAGTCCTACCTCAAAAAAATAGATGGAAACTATAAATTTAATTGTGAACAATTCACCACACTGTTAGTTCTCAATTCACGTCTACTCACAAGCCTCTCGCTAGATCTTCACACATTCTGGCCATACCTGAGCCAGGCGTAGGGTCGCTATCTTTATTAAATGGACGGAACAAAATCAAAATTCTCCATCACGATTTCAGCATCGATGGAAGGAAGAGTATGAAAAGGACTTTCATAAAATGTACAGAAGCCAAAGCTTGGAGATTGTGTCAACTTCCACAATGACTGTCTACCCAACAAGCACCACCGCGATCCACACATGAAAACACCATCCACTAATACACACGAACATGATCCACTCATGCAGACATTACCCATACACACATGATTCTGCACACCACAACTCTACACTACCCAATAATCAAACCCTACTGCTCCTGAAACAGAACCTCTCTTCTTTTCCTCGATTTCGCACATAACACACGTCCATCGCAGCATCATGCATATAAGTATATATAATTTTTGTTTCGATCCGCACACATAAAAGTGAAAGTGTCATATCTATACTCGTATCTACACTAATATTATAAAGAGGAAAGATTTGTACCTATTTTTGTATGTTTGTAATAAATAGGCTCAAAAAGTACTGGCCGATTTAAAAAATTCTTTCACCAATAGAATGCTACATTCTTTCAATTTGACATAGGCTACATTTCATTTTGAAAAAATTAGGGATCCTTGTAAAATTTGAACAATGTAACCGAAGGTGTAGAAAAATGAGTCTTAAAATGTCTTTCGTCGAATGCGCTGCCGAAACTATTAGCGATAGAACAAAATAATGTACAACAATATTGAAGAACATCATAATGTCTACAAAAAACTCCGCGGTAGCATATGTCCAACTATTGTAGTTATGTCACTACAACAACTTTTTTCATTTTAAACATTAATGAAAATGCTAACCAAATTCAAACCATGCTATTTATCTTCTATATCTACATACATACATATATGTAGTATATATAAAAGAAAGTGACGTTAGTTACTACGCTTATAACTGGAGAACGCCTAGACCGATTTCGGTGATTACCACCAATTCGGACAGGTCTCCGCCCAAACAAGGAGAATACTTAAGAAAATTCTGGAAAATTTTCCGCAAAAAAAAATTATGAAGAAAATAAATTTTTTTTAAAAAGGAAATAAAAACGAACATGATTTTAAATGCTGGCGCATTTTTGTCAATTCTTTTTTTAAAATGTTCGTTGAGGCTCAAGGATGGTTTTTATGGAGAAAAAAATTCGAATAATTGCCGGAAAACCCCTAAAAAGAGCCCTTTTCTTTTTCCCATACAAACGAATGAATGCTGTTAGTAACGCTAACGCTCGAGAACAGCTGAACCAATCTTGATGAAATTTTCAGAGGTTGTTCGCTGTGGAAAGTCGGAAAGTTGGACAATTCCAAAAAAATAACTTTTTTCATACAAAAATTTTTTTTTCAACTTTTTTCCTTTTGATTTTGTATGGCAGCTTTCTTTATTCCGGTTATTCAAAAAAAATATTGAAATTTGTTCCGTGAAAACGTTATGTGTGTTTCACACAAAGTGCTCAATTACAGATTGAAATTTGTTACGATGCCACCAAGAGGTCGCGTTCGTTTTGGCATCAACATAAGTATGTACATTGACAGCCTATGGCACACGACCGAGTATTCCCAGGATGCGATGACATACGAATGAAATTATGGATCGCGGGCAATCAGCAAGCGATCGTCACGATTGCAGAGGACAACTTTTCAAACAACAGTTGCGATGTTTTTTAAACTTTATCTTAAAGCAACGTATATGTGGTGCTGTTACATGCTGGATGTGTACTGTTGAGTGGCAAAAGAGAGGTTTGCCGCACGCACATGTTCTTCTTTGGATGGTGGATGGTGGTTACACCAAATCAAATTTATGAAATCATTTCTGCGGAAATTCCTGATCCAGAGATAGAAGCAGAATTATACGAAACCAATATGGTTCATGTACCTTACGGACATCACAATACCACTTCGGTTTGTATGTCTGACAATAAATGTACGAAACACTATCCAGGTGCTTTTCTTTCGGAAACACAAACTAGAAATGATGGATATCCAATGTATCGGCGTCGCTCACCAGATGACAATGGCAGAACATTTAGCATTTAATTTAGAGGCGTGAATATCGAAGTTAACAACACATCGAAGTCGACAACATATGGATCGTACCATATTCGCCACTATTGTCTAATTCACATTCAAAAGTCATGTCAATGTTGCGTATTGCAGTTTGGTGTAATCGATAAAATACGTGTGTAAATACGTCACCAAAGGATGCAACATGGCGGTTACTGATCTTGAACGATACGGTCGATACGTGAACTGCAATAAAGCGCTTTGTATGATATTTACTTTTGCGATTCATGAACGTTTTCCGACTGTTGTGCGTCTCGCAGTTAATTTGGAGAATGACCAAATAGTCTATTTCAACACAGAGAATACAGTACAGACAGAGAAAACACCCCCAGCAACAAAATTAACATTTACGAGTTTTTTCTCAACTTTCGTCAGTGAACCGTTTGCGAGAACTTGCTCTATTCGGAAATATCTTGATATTATACATACAATTTCAATTACAATTGCTGGGACATGAGAATCACTGGAATAAAGTTCGCACACTTTTCGCGATGATCAGCCATCAAATTAGCGTCAATTATGGACTACGAACAAAAATGACATTGCCGAAGACATTTTACATCGTATTCGCTAAGAATTGGAAATGGGTAAATTCCGGTTGATACTTTCGGTGGTTTGATATCAATTCCATCTTCCCTTTACCAATTCACCAAAGATGAACTCATCACGAATATTCGGACATTGGACAAATTGTCGTAACTACAATTCCTTAAGTGCACGCGCAATGTTAACTGCCAAAAATACCGATGTTGTTTTAAACTGGAAGATTCAAAGTCAAATTCCGGGAGACTTGTGCTCATACAAATTTATCGATCGTGGAATTTCTAAATTCTTTGAATAGGCTTGGTATGCCACCGCATCATTTGCGGTTTGCATTTATGTTCCACAATCTTCAGGCGCCGAAACTGTGTAATGGAACCTGACTAATTACACCGGAACAGAAACCAAAAAATGTTGTTTATCAAGCTGCGATACATTGAAAAAAAGTGAAATGATAAATTCAACCTTTTCATTTCTAAACACATAAATTCACGCAGGACAACGACTGCGGGGTCAGCTAGTATGTATATAAAAATGAAACTCGTTTTCCGTTGTCACGGCATCACGTGTGAATGGCTGGACCGACTTCACTAATTCTTTTTTTTTTTTTTGATGTATTTGTTATTATTAGGAGAAGGTTCTTATGTAAAAAATTATTACGAAAGCTGCCGGAAAAAGTTCTTTTCTTTTTCCCATACAAACGTTTTATTTTATATATACATATGTACATATGTAAGTAAAAACAAGTAAGAAAGGGCTAAGTTCGGGTGTCACCGAACATTTTATACTCTCGCATGATAAAGTGATAATCGGGATTTCATTATCCGTCATTTACATATTTTTCAAATACCGTATTTGTGTAAAGTTTTATTCCGCTATCATCATTGGTTCCTAATGTACATATATACTCGTATTATACAGAGAAGGCATCAGATGGAATTCAAAATAGCGTTATATTGAAAGAAGGCGTGTTTGTTAACTGATTTCACCCATATTTCGTACATGTCATCAGGGTGTTACGAGAATATTATATACCGAATTTCATTGAAATCGGTAGAGTAGTTCCTGAGATATGGTTTTTGGTCCATAAGTGGGCGACGCGACGCCCATTTTCAATTTTCAAAAAAAGCCTGGGTGCAGTTTCTTTCTGCCATTTCTTCCGTAAAATTTTGAGTTTCTGACGTTTTTTGTTAGTCGGTTAACGCACTTTTAGTGATTTTCAACATAACCTTTGTATGGGAGGTGGACGTGGTTATTATTCGATTTCTTCCATTTTTGAACTGTATATGGAAATGCTTGAAGAAAATGACTCTATAGAGTTTGGTTGACATAGCTATAGTAGTTTCCGAGATATGTACAAAAAACTTAGTTGGGGGCTGGGCCACGCCCACTTTTCCAAAAAAAAATTACGTCCAAATATGCCCCTTCCTAGTGCGATCCTTTGTGCCAAATTTCACTTTAATATCTTTATTTATGGCTTAGTTATGACACTTTATAGGTTTTCGGTTTTCGCCATTTTGTGGGCGTGGCAGTAGGCCGACTTTGCCCATCTTCGAACTTAACCTTCTTACGGAGCCAAGAAATACGTGCAAAAAGTTTCATTATGATATCTAAATTTTTACTCAAGTTAAAGCTTGCACGGACGGACGGACAGACAGACATCCGGATTTCAACTCTACTCGCCACCCTGATCACTTTGGTATATATGTATACAAACAACCGTTATGTGAACAAAACTATAATACTCTCCTTAGCAACTTTGTTGCGAGAGTATAATGAATGTTTGTTTGTTAGTAACGCTAAGGCTCGAGAATTTTCAATATTTTGATTTGTAAATTATTTGAATCATTCAGTTCAACATGAAAACCTTATGTGTGTTTCAAGCGAAGTGATCAATTACAGATTGAAATTTGTTACGAAGCCACGAAGAGGTCCCGCTTATATCGGTCGGTGTTGTTTTTGCCATCAACGCCAAGGCACATGAACGAGTACTCCCGGGATGCGATGACATACGTGTGGAATTATGGATCGGGGTCAATCAGCAAGCGATCGTCACGTTGTCACAGCACTACATTTCAAACAACAGTTACGATGTTCTTCTTTGGATGGTGGATAGTGGTTCCACCAGATCAAATTGATGAAATCATTTCTGCGGAAATTCCTGATGCAGAGAGATTTACATCCAGGTGTGTTCTCAAAGAATGCATTTCGATGAATTTACACAATCCACCGGAAAAACGACCTTCGGTCCCTATTGGACAATGTACGCATTTCAACTTCATTTGAGTCATTGCGTATTGTAAATGGTACGGTGTGTACAATTTTTTAGAAGCAAGCCAGCAAAATATGTACGATGCGGTGCAAATGAAGTTCGCATACTTTTCGGGAAGATCATTTCGATATATCAACCTTCAAATCCGCTTCAATTATGGTATACGAACAAAAATTACATTGTCGAAGACATTTTACATCGTATTTGCTAAGAATTGGAAATGTGTCAATTCTGATTGATACTTCCGGTGGTTTAATATCAATTCCATCTGCCATTTATCAATTCATGAAAGATGAACTCATAAAGAATATTCGGACATTGGCCAAATTATCGTAACTATGATTTCTTGAGTGCACGCACAATTTTAGCTGCCAAAAACACCGATGTTGTTGCCTTAAACTGGAAGATTTAAAGTCAAATTCCGGGAGACTTGCGCTCATACAAATCGATCGATCGTCTTGACAATGAGACGAAGCCGCGAATTATCAAGTGGAATTTCTAAGTGCTTTTCTGTCGTTATTATGTTTCGCAATCTTCAAGCACCGAAACTGTGTAATGCAACCCGACTGATTGTAACGTAGCTATCTTATAGAATGGGGCAGAATGCTTGACTCTACGAATTCCTCTGAGCTCCAACGATTTGCCATTTCAGTTCAAACCTTTCCATTTTTGAAAGAGTTCTACAATTTTCCATATCAGTTCCAACGCATTCCTTTTCCAGTGAAAATTGCATTGGAGATGAGAATCAATAGGACACAAGGATAGTCGCTAGAAGTGTGTGGCATAAATTTGGAAATGCTATGTTTTTCACACGGCCGGATATACATACGTGGCGTGCTCACGAGTTGGAAAACCATCTTCTCTGTACATTTACGCACCGAAACAGAAACCAAAAAATATTGTTTATCAAGCTTCGTTACATTGAAAAAATTTGGAAAAATCGAAAATAAATGATTTTCAACACAATATAAATTCAACTTTCTTTTCATTTCAAAACACATAATTTCAGGCAGGACAACGGCTGCTGGGTCAGCTAGTTTAGTATATAAAAGAAAGTTGTTTTTAGTTACACCATTTATAACTCAAGAACGGCTGAACCGATTTGGCTGAAAATTGGTGGGGAGGTAGCTTAGAACCAGGGTAAGGACATAGGATACCTTTTATCTCTTTATATAAAACTTTAATACAACTCGTAAATACAAAATTTATGTTTCAAATAATAAGTATTTGTTCAAAATTCATGTCTGTAGGAATCATTTGAATATATGCCTACAATTTTAAACAGATTCTTCTTCAAAAATAATACAAGTACTAAGTATTTGTAATAGTAGAAAAGAACTGCAACCAAATACGCAGTGCAATGGATTATAACTGGCTCAGTAATCAGTTGTTGAGTATGTATTATACAACATGCATACAAAAATACTGATGTCATAACCTTTCCATCCGACTTTTTCGTCTTTCCACGCCTGAGAACCGGTTCATCATGTGCAGTTCACTAGAATGACAGTCGATTGGACTCCAGTGGCAAATGGTGGAGCTATGTTTGTATTGTCACACACCGACGCAAAAATTCGGTTTTATTACGATTAAAGAGCGCTCAAATACTTCTCAGAATCAGTTATTCGTTGTTTTATTGGATTATGAACTTGCGAGGGACCCACTTTGCACATAGCTTTCGAATCTTTGGAGCATCATTGTATACGGTGCTCAATTCGCCTGTTTCCAGCTTAGCAAATGTCTTTTCAACGGTGGATTTCCCTGAGCCAAAATTCAGCAGTATTTTCACACACAAGGTGCTTTATGATCAATTTTTTTGTAAACTAACACAAGTTGCCTCACAAAAATTATACATCTTATTAACTAATAGTTATAATCCAACTAATAAAGATCACATAGATGGTAGTAGTAGTATTATCTATGCATCAGCCACAGTGAATCGTGGACGGGTCCTCTAGTTTTTAAATAAAATTATTATGTGCTAATTCTTTTTGTATTTGCAGTTCCATTCTCAGTAGTTCAGAAGTATTTGTTTTTTTCTGTGTTTGTCGTTTCGACTTGTGAACAAGGGTGGTACTTGTATTTTCCGTTGGAGTTTCACTTCTATTCAAAAAACTTTAGTCTTCTGTATCTGTGTCTACATCACATTCTTCGTTCTTGGTTGTTTCACACTGGTTGCTATCAATTGCGTTAGATGAGCTAGCTTGTAAAATAAAACCCTTTTACCATCTAAACCTTCCACGCTTTCTATTGTCGCTGATAAATCCAAAATTGACTGTGCCAGAACAGAGAATGCATACTCTTTACACAGTCCTTCGCCGGTGTTTTTTTATTTTTCCGCATACATCCCTTCTGGTCTATCTAAACATGTTAAGAAAAAATTAAGTTTAAAGAATGAGGGATTAAAACAGCCAGGAAGGACGTTCATTAGGAAAATCAATCAACAATCATTGTTTACCTTTTTCCATTCTGCATTTGATTTCAATGGCGGCCCCATGCTGTTGAGGAAATCATACAACTTCTTCCAATATGAATTTACATTTTCCTTGTTCTCCTTCTGAAATCCTTTTCCTATATTAGGATTTTCCGACATGATGTTGACCAAATACGTCAGCTGTACCTTATTAATAAACCTTATTTCATAAAAACAGTTTTTTATATTAAGAAAATAATTAATAAAATATACTTACATTTTAATGGAAATTTGTTCCTTCTCAATGCCTTTGTGAACGAATTTTAGGTTTTCACATGAAAAGAAATACTTTTACGGTTTGAGAATATTTTCGAATATGGGAAATTTTTCCCATGTGAAGTTCACGATAAGAAAAACACAAATTTGAGAATTTTTTCATTGGGAATGGCGTTGACACGAAGTCCACGATAAGGCTGAATAATATTATCTCCTGAGTTTGTGTTTTCATCTTCACCCGTTGATTCAAAAAAATTATTTGTAATTTTAAAATCATTGCTTTCACATAAACCTGTCTAAAGCCCCACATTTTTGATATTGAGATATTCAATAGCGAATTTGAAATCTTTAGATATGACCGGTTGAGCAGAATAGGAGGTGATGTCTTGTTTGCTGTACATTTTTCAATTGCGTCTGAAGAAGTCGACGTTCCTCGTGCAGAGTTCATTGAGTTTAAGGGCATTCGAATTTGCGCTAATATGGCCACTATTTACTTAACTTTATCTTTATATATATACATATATAAATATAAATCTTTACTTTTTGCCTTAAATCATTGTCATTTCCGTTTTCGCTAGTCGTAGGAAAATGCTTGGTATAATATTTCTTGTAAAACTTATGAATGGGTCAGTCTGTAGTTATTTTTTGTTGTCTGAAATTAATTTTAACCTTCCCGCTCGCAGTTTAGACTTTTACTTTTAAAAATTTCTAGAACAAATTTTGAGTTAAACGAACCATTCCGCCCTATATATCACGATTTCAATTCTCATTCAAGCACATTTGATCTAACAGACTCACTCTTTACCATTAAAGAAAATTATTTTATCCACTCTTAACAAGTAACACTTATAAGTAATAAACTTAATTTAATCTAATACTTAATATTATTTATAATATTTTATTTGAAGCTCTGTATTAAATTTCGGATATGTATCTTCATTTTTGGCTTAGTTATGGGACTTTGTAGATTTAATTTTAGTATACCAATTTGATCACGATATCTCAATTTTTATTTAAGTTGTCGGTTTCGCGGACGGTCAGACGTACAGACAGTCACTCAAAATTCAATTGTATGCATAACTCCATATCTCTCTCGATTATGTTTACGCGATACAAACAACCGTTAGTTGAACAAAACTATAATGCTAGGTAGCAACATATTGCGAGAGATTACTATCGTTGCCTGAGAATTATGTTATTTTATTGTGCAACTTATAAAAGGTGTAGAAAAACTATATACTTTACTTTATCTTATATTGTAGATCATATACTCACTGAGTTTCATTAATTTATTTATAGTACTATATTATATTGGGTGAGGTATGCATTCAATTATGTTATTTAATTTTATTAACATATTAATTTTAGTTATAAATATGTTTCAAAATTTTATATAGTATTTATAGTTGAATAATATTTTTGTCCAGCTTGGTTGGTATGGTTTCCCAATGCAATGGGGAACTGTAGGAATACGTTGAAATAGGACTATTTCTATATTAAATTTTCTGGTCAAAGTGGTTGCGTTAAATCTGTACCGTTAAATAATAAAGATGGATTCAAATTACGTTCAAGAATAATATTTATTTTTAATTTTATCTAGAGGATTTTGAAATAGAATTTGAAAATTACGTTTAGATAACGATTGATATATAAACTTGACGTATAAACTAACAATAATAATGAAGGAAAAATTTCTGCATTATTGTGAGAAAAGCGTGGAATGCTTGATATATGAAAACTATGTCACCAAGCACCCCACGCTTTTCTCACAATAATGCTGGAATTTTTCCTTCATTATTATTATTAGTTTATACAAAGAATTATTTTTCACTTTTTAGTTTGATATGTTTTAAAAACGTGTTTTTTAGTTTTTTTTTTAAATTATATTTATTTATGTTTAATGTTGTGTTCAAGAAAAAACCGCCTTATTAAAATCATCCATATATATACATACATACATACACCCCTAATCTGTGCACTTGACAAATTCAACATATTTCTAATTTGTCAAAATTTGAATTTATCAAGCATTTCGTATTCTGAGTCTGAAATAACAAGCTCTATAAGTTGTTAAGATGTCAAATGCTCTTGACAGTGCTCATTATGAATTAAATATTTGATTGTGCATCTTGTTGTGAAAATGGAAGATACTTTACTTTTGTTATTATTATTAAACGAAGATGAAAATTGTGAGAATAGGAATCGCGCGCGGCATTTAAAATGTTTACGCGACGATAGCAATCCATTTTCTTTGAGCGAGAATACCTTTGTGCAAAATTTTCGATTAACTCGCCGTCGCTTTACGATTCAAAAACGTCACTACCTTTAACTGTAAGGGTTCTAGCAGCTTTGAACATTTTTGGACACGGCTCATACCAGAAATGTGTAGGTAACAACGACAACTTGCCCATGAGTCAGTCGTCCCTTTCGAGAAGTGTGCGGGCTGTAGAAAAACTTATTGTGAAGGTGAAGAGAGGAGAAATAAAGTTTCCCAGTTCAACAGAGGATAAAAACGGGGTAAGTATTAATATTACACTAATTTAAGCAAATTTATTTGAAATATATTCCAGATTTTTTAGAAAATTTGGAGCGATTGACTGCACGCAATATAATTTGAATAGAAATCAGCTGTTTCTATTTACATTATTTTGTTCTCCACACGTGTGGGGAAAAGCTTTGCGAATTGAAGCTTTTACTTTTATCAAGATTGTCACAGAATACCAAAATATTTCTTGTGCTATGTAATTGTCATTTACAGCCCTTTGATCGCACTCTAACTCTGTGTCTAACTTATTGGCATGGATGTGTGGATTGTTATCAACTTCTTTTAAAATAAAAAGATACATCTCTATGACCAAGCTTTTATGGGCGACCAGTTCGTGGTTTGTTTCTTCTAAAGTTTTCATACATATACATATGGGTTGAACTGTTGATTTAACTAAATTTGACAATTTCGATATTTCACGTTGTTTTGTAAAACATACGTGACTATATTTAAATTTGATTAACATGAAGCCTTATGTAAAAACCCCAAAGTGAGAAAAAACGGTACATTACCACTTTTATACCATACATGTCGTACATAGACTTTAGTCAATGTCTTGTTTTAGTTCTTTTGTGCAAAGTTTGTATTGGAATATATATTTCTATAATTCTCGAATAAAAATGTAATTAAAACAAAACTCCATCATTACTTTTTTCTTATTATTTTTATATTCAGAAAGACATCAAAATAATGGGTTGTACATGAACTTTTGTCGTCCTCTGTAGATTAAAATGTGTGTCCTTGTCAACCGAAGAGACTTAATAAAAGCAGATGTAAAATAGGAAACTACTATATCAGGTTCAAAGTCAGAAAAATACTTTATATCGGTACTAAGGGAAGGTCTGAACTATTTCCATTAACTTTTGACATAAGTAAAATATACTCGAAAACATGTTTTCAAGCAATTTTATGAACACCCAGAAGGAAGCGTCGGAGACCCTTTAAAGTATATATATAAATGATCAGTATGTTGAGCTGAGTCGATTTAACCATATCCGTCTGTCCGTCCGTCTGTCTGTATATATACGAACTAGTCCCTCAGTTTTTAAGATATCGTTTTGAAATTTTGCAGATGTCATTTTTTCTTCAAGAAACTGCTCATTCTCCGAAGAAATTCTTCAGATCGGTTAAGTATAGCATATAGCTACCATACAAACTGAACAATCGGCATCTAGTGCTGGTATGGAAAACTTTTACATTTGAGGTGGTATCTTCACAAAATTTGGTATGGATTGTTTTCTAAGGCAACAATGTAATCTCCGAAGAAATTCAGATCGGTTAACTATAGCATATAGCTACCATACAAACTGAATAATCGGAATCAAGGGCTTGTATCGAAAACTCTTGCATTTGACGTGGTATCTTCACGAAATTTGTCATGGATTACTTTGGGATAATAATATAATCTCCGAAAAAATTGTTCAGATCGGATTACTAAAGCGTATAGCTTCCATACAAACTGAACACATAGTTACTAAAAGAAATGCACCTGTGAAGGGTATATTAGCTTCGGTGCAGCAGAAGTTAACGTTTTTTCTTGTTTTGCTAAGATTTTGTGACGAACACGAATGAATTGAATAATCCAGATACCGAAATTCGTCGTTGCCCGAATGTTCAAGTAACGATATTTTGGCAACAATCTATTAAATAAGGGCTTCCAAATTGTGCTGCACAATTCCAGTCGTAAGAGGCGACTAAGATCCTGGCCACCAGTCCAGAGCAGTATGGAAACTCAACTGGTCGTAACTTCGGCTACAAGGTCATACCAAAGACTTTAACCTGGTACCACGGGGAGCAGTAGCCCCTGGAGTTCGCTCCAGTCTGCTCATTGGGTTTGGCCTTTTGTGGAGATTGGTGGTGGCTGTGGTTAAAACCCAAATCGCGGAAAGAACTGACTTTGTCAGTCGAATGTGGAGTTGCATTGCAACCGGGTACCGGACCCAAAGTACGGCAGAGGTTTTAGATGGGTCTCGTACCCGACCAAGGTAACTAGGGTGTTTTCTTTTGGTTTGCACCCTACCAATTGGAACCAAAGTGTATGTTCGTGTGGCGTCACTCATGCCTTGGTTCTTTCAGAGTGTAGTGTGGGTGTACACATTTACGCTTTGGGGCGCTGATCAACGCATTGTTTTAATCTACATATGTGCTTCTAGCAACAGAAAGCACCGTGGATTTGAGCCTCCTAAGGCAGATACCCACGTAAAACCACATTGGGTTCTGTGACATATCGGGTGAATACGGGGAGTGGTTAATGGTTAAAATGTGATTTTTGGTCAAATAATTGATCACAAGCGTCGAGCAACAAATGCCAACTTTCATCTTCGCGATATTCGGGCCGGACACGTCGAATAGGCCCAAATTGATTAATCGATGTTTTGGAGATGCTCAATTCCATTTCCATGAATTTCAATGAAGTTTTCGGCTGATTTTTGATGAATTCACGCACAATTTCGATGGAATTTCCGGTGATCACGGATTTTGATTGGCCCACATGTTGAACGTCATTTATGTCCTCACGACCACTATGAAAACGTTGAAACCACTCGTGCATTCTGCTACGGGATAGGCAACCATCGCCATAAACTTGTCTCATAATTTGAAACGTTTCGGTAAAAGTTTTACCAATTTTAAAACAAATTTTAATGTTGGCTCTTTGTTCGAAGCTCATTTTCGCTCCGATAACACAAACATACTGTCACTTAAAACGCAATAACTTCACTTCCAATCAATGAAATGTCATGAAATTCTCACTGAACAATCGATAAAGATAGAAGATTCTAACGCACCAGTCGTCGCCACCAGGGGGCGCTATATTCAAAAAATCCTGTTTACTTTGGAATAGACCTTTTATGTACTCAAGAATGAGTTTGAAGTTTTATCGAAAATGAAGGAGTTTAATGATATGAAGATTAAAGGTTTTGTGAAGCTTCATGGGTTGAGGTTCAGGAGTCATGGCTAGATGAAGCAGTACAATTCATGTTCCCCATTTCAGTGAATTGCCATTAATGTAATCAGAAATTACATATTGTTTGGTAGTCAAGGATTATTTCAAATATGGCATAGCAATCTGCTGTACATGAAACAACAGAGCATGTTTCAGCAAGAGCGAGTTTTGATGATGATCTTTGACAAGCGATTGATTTGAACTTTAGACTTAACGCGAATAAAAGAAGGACGTCTAAGGTAGTCAACAGCATTCTAAATGAGAGACATAACTGATATGCGTTTCCATCGCAAATATGGTTAATCACGACGATCAGACTTAGGTGGAGGTTGAGGGTTGTATGATGTACACGGATGTCGGGACAAAACGGAGTATCAATAATTTGCAATAATCATCCAAACTTGGAAATTTGTGGTTGCCAGGATGTTCGAGTGGTGAAATTTTGGCAGGATCAACTATTTAAGCGATGCCGGATTGTGCAGCAGACACAGTTCTAGTTAGAATGCTGTCTCATAAAGAGTGAATGAGATAAAAGTAGGAAGTTGTAAATTATAAATAAAGTTAAGTGTATAGTCATTAAATTGGCGCTTCTATTTAACAATCCAGTGATCGCACTTAAGATTGAGTATAAAGGTAGATGAATTAACGAGAAATCCGTTTCAATATCTCAAATATTGATAGATTTATATAGTATGCCAATCGGAAATTTTAGTTTCTTCTTATTCTTCTTTATTCACGTAGACACCGCTTACGCGATCATAGCCGAGTTAACAACAGCGCGCCGGTTGTTTCTTCTTTTCGCTACGTGACGCCAATTGGATATTCCAAGCGAAGCCAGGTCCTTCTCCACTTGGTCCATCCAACGGAGCGGAGGTCTTCCCCCGACGGGTACTGCATCGAATACTTTCAGAGCTGGAGTGTTTTCGTCCATTCGAACAACATGACCTAGCCAGCGTAGCCGCTGTCTTTTCGCTATATCAATGTCGTCATATATCTCGTACAGCTCATAGTTCCATCGAATACGATATTCACCGAGGCCAATGCGCAAAGGACCATAAATTTTTCGCAGAACCTTTCTCTCGCAAACTCGCAACGTCGACTCATCAGTTTTTGTCATCGTCCAAGCCTCTGCACCATATAGCAGGACGGGAATAATGAGTGACTTATAGAGTTTGGCTTTTGTTCGTCGAGAGAGGACTTTACTTCATAATTGTCTACCGAGTCCGAAGTAGCACCTGTTGGCAATAACTCTTATAAAAGATTGTACCTGCTCGATTAATTTCTGCAGCACGAATTATTTTCTCCAGCAGCACGATAGGGGAGTCGCCTTGTCTGAAAACACGTTTGGTATCGAACGGCTCGGAGAGGTCCTTCCCGATCCTGACGGAGCTTTTGATGTTGCTCAACGTCAGTTTACACAGCCGTATTAGTTTTGCGGGGATACCAAATTCAGACATCGCTTCATAGAGGCAGCTCCTTTTCGTGCTGTCGAAAACAGCTTTGAAATCGACGAGAAGGTGGTGTGTGTCGATTCTCTTTTCACGGGTCTTTTCCAGGATTTGGCGCATGGTGAATATCTGGTCGGCTATGGATTTGCCAGGTCTAAATCCTGATAAGGTCCAATCAGTTTGTTGACGGTGGGCTTTAATCTTTCACACAATACGTTCTATAGAACCTTATATGCGATGTTGAGGAGATTTATCCCACGGTAGTTGGCGCAGATTTTGGGGTCTCCCTGTTTGTGGATTGGACGGAGCACACTTAAATTCCTATCGTTGGGCATGCTTTCGTCTTACCATATTTTACAAAGAAGCTGATGCATGCTCCTTATCAGTTTCATTATGAACCCTTACACATTGCCCGATTACATTACATACATGGGATCTAGGGAAGTTTTCATCCCGACTTATCTATTTTAGGCGCAAAGATACATTGAATTGCAGTAAAATAACTCACATACTGGCCGATTCATGTGGTTTAAGGTAAACTGGAAGTTCGAAAATTTTTAAATTAGGTGTGAGAAGCAAGGGAAAGTATTGACAAGATTTTTTTGGCAAATTTTTATTCTGATAGTTATACTGTTTCTTGATTAACCAATTAAATTAAAAAAAAAAAATTTTAAAATCGGAAGAAGTTTAAAGTTGTCATCAAATGGAAGTAAATAGGTTTTTGTAGTACGCCACATTTTAATATAGGAATATCAGAATAATGTTAGGCACCAAATTTGGTTGAAGTTCCTGAGTTATAGGATTTCACCTAAAAAGAACGGTGCAACGCCCTTTTTTCAATTTTTAAACCGCCTCATATGCCTATGGTTAAGTGTTCTTAAGTGTGAAATTTAATGCTTCTGCTATTTTGTGAGTTATGCACTTTTAGGAGTTTTCAACAGAACCGTTCATATGGCATATACCGTTTGGTACTAAAAAACGTGACGACATCGTATTTTGTGGATAGAGCTTTAGTGAATTTTGAGATATACATATATGTTGAACCATAAACGAGATGGGTCGCGACGTGTACGAAATTACCGCTATGTATTAGAACTGGGGTTATTCAGAAACCGAATTCACACATTTTCAACTCAAAACTATAGTATATCCAAGATTACATGTTCTAATAAATTTGCTAAGATATGAAAATATTTTACTTCCTTGCTAACTGCGAGAGTATAAAATGTTTGGTTACACCCGAACTTAGCCCTTCCTTAGTTGAGTAATGGATTGTTCAAGAATTCAATCAAACTTAATTAAATTTTCAGATATTAAACGAAAAATTTAAACACTTTGGGATCTGAAATGAGCACCAAAACTTCTCATTTCTAATATATTTTGTTTAGCTCAAATAATTTTATGTAAACGCGTTTTAAGCTGGAACTTTTATACATTGGGATCCCCTCGGATGGAAAGGTGTAAAAAACAGAAATACTATTGATTTATTATGCTTATACATAACCGAAATACAATTGATTTTTTTTTTTCAAATTAATGTCATATTCAGTATTAATGAAAAATTAATTAATTAAAATTAAATTCTGTTGAGCATTTTTGCACATAACTAGTAAATATACATACACATGTAATGAATATAAACATCAATATTACCCCTAAAAATATGAATAAAAAATCCCCTTGAACTTAAAGGGGAGGGTGCCAACAACAACGGTCGGACGTTCCTACATATTGCAGACAGTTAAAAAATAAATATTTCGACCTACACCCTGCCTTAGCTATATGTCACATATACCGATTCTCTTTATAGAATTAAATTTAAAAAAATGACGTCTTTTTTTAACTTCCGTCATTAGAATTTTTTCTGCTACTGCTAAAAACCATGTCATTAAGCACGTCTTTCAATTTTGCAATCATAAAAAATTTATAATCCAATAGTAACAAAATAATATGTATTTATTATGGGGTATTTTATGTTACTAAAAGTCCATACATTATTCTCGGCGTATCACAGAAGCAAAACATTTCCATAATACATTATGGAAAGCATATAATACACATTTGTACTTATCATATTCAATTTCATTGATATTTTCATATATTTCCATTGCATCACTGCGAATTGCACTTATTTTGCTAGCTCACTTACTGTATATATACATATGTATATGCATATGTATATGTAAAGTATACATATAGTTATACAATATGGATTAATTTGTATACAACAATAATATGAATATAACTTATTTTTTGCACATAAAATATTTTTTAAAATTTACTGCTCTTATTTCGGTAATTTTCCTTTGAATAATATTAATTTGTAGGCATTTTTTTATAAAATAATAATAATTCACAAGCAAAATCAGGATCATCAGGCAGTAACACAACAAGAAACACGCACAACTAAATTCAGACTAAACTTAAAAAATTGTGTGTGATAGCCAATAAGAGCATATGCACGTCAATGGAGAAGGAGACAAGCGAAAATTGGAGAGAGCCAAGCTCACTGGACTTATGCTGCCACTTTTTGAAAATGCTTTTAAAACATAATACATAATATCAATAACAATTTATACGAAATATTTTTTAATTACAAATCCTTTTGACATGTTTAAAGTTTTTCAAAATGTAATAATACTAATTACATTACTAATAAGTCAATTATAATGTATGTTTGAGTATCGATTAATTCCAACTTTGTAATTTCTCCATATTCAATTAACCTAAGCCCATCATTCTTTAAAAAATGAATGAAATTCATTCAAGAAAAAAAATTCGATATTCACTAGCAGAATTTAAAAAAAAAGGCGTGAAATAAAAATATTACTTTTTGTTTTGAAAACTGCAACATTTGTGTTGTATTCCGATTTTATGCGGCAACGCAAAAACTTAAAAAACAATAACAGAGCAAGCTTATTTCATCGCTGAATTCATCGCCGAGTGTAATTTTAGTTATATGTGTTATACATACATATGTATATATGAACCATGTGCAGGATAACATTGTGGGTGGGATTATTTTATTTCTCAGTACGGTGAGTTGTCGTGGTTAATAGTTACTGTTGCGAATATCTACCTGTTAATTTGTATAGTTCACGGGCAGTAAATTCACATATTTAATTAAGAACGTAGTATGTGTTAACATATACATAGTCATAGATGTATAGTATCTATGTAAATAATATGAAAAAAACATAAACATAAAAACAACCGACCATTATTAACCGCTATATTTTCGAAATGTTTGTTTTTGAATTGGTATGAAGCGGCCAGATTTCAGGATGAAAAGTAGTTCAGATGCTTACATTTATGTGTACATAAGCGACATACAAATAATGAATGTATCATTCAAGTTTAATACGAAGTATACATGAGTGTGAATGTATGTGTGTTGTATTTATTGAAAGTCAGGTAGTGCCTTAAAAAAACTGTGGCCTAATTAAAATGGCAATGAAAATATTGCTTCTAATTTTTATGTATGTATGTATATACCTTCATATAAGTTTAAACATTCATAACCCAAGGATTTTTAATATTATGTGCATCCTTACGTGAGTTGCGCTTACATACATAAGTAGGTATAGACCTAAGTTTACTTTATTTTCAGAACTAACGAAGATACAGTCGAAACTCTCTATAACGAACTCCTATATAACGAAGTTTTCTTTATTGCGAAGCATTTATAAGAACACTGTGTTTTGGGTCGACTTTAAGTGTAAAATTATCTCTATATAACAAATTTCCCTATAGCGAATATTTCCTTATAACGAAGCATTTTTTGCGACCGTAACTTCAAGATTGAAGCGTGTTCAATCTCCATATAACGAATTTAATCAAATAATTTGATGTCGCTTTTTGTTTTATTGTTGTTGTTATTGTTGTTCTGTGTGTACTTTGTTGCTTCCACAACGCACAAGCGGAGACTGATGATTTTAACCGTTTATTTTCCTTAAAATTGAAAGAGTATTTCGGGGAATCATCGAGCTATGCTAGTTTCAACCGAAATCATTACCATCTCTCGTATTTCGGGGAACCATCGAGCTTTGCAAGTTTCAACCGAAATCATTACCATCTCTCATATATCTTGAAGTCGCTATCAGTTTGCCTTTGAATATCGTGATGGTAAAATAACTCCGCCCATACATATGTAAGTATTACTGTGGGAAAAAAGCTATTGATAATAAAAGAAGTTGGAAAGGGAAAAGTTTCAAAAAAGACATTGCTAAGAAATTTGGAATTCCTTCCAGTAACTTAACTACGATTTTAAAAAACAGGGATAAGCTTTTAACCAATGTCACAGATAATGCATCCTTGTACCTTTGAGTATGTAGTGAAATGGGTATACGCAGCACGTGGTAAGAATATTCCTCTGTCTGGACCAATACTGAGAGAAAAAGCAAAACAATTCGCTGAAGCATTGGGCCATGGAGAATTTGAAGCAATTGTAGGTTGGCTTGAAAAATTTAAAAACCGTCACGGTATTGTTGAAAAAACATTGTGCGGTGAAAGTGCTGTCGCCAACATTCAAACTCGTGATGAATGGGCGACGAATGTTTTGCCAAAATTTTTGGAAAAATATGATGAACACGACATCTTTAATGCCGATGAGACGGTTTTGTTTTTTATGTGCTTACCAAATAAAAAGATGGCGTTTAAAAAAGAGAAGTGCTTTGAGGGGGAAAACCAGCAAAGAGAGGATTACTGTTATGGTGGCATGCAATATGACCGGATCGGAGAAAGTTAAATATAAGTGTGGGATGTCAATTTAAAATCCGAGACAATTGCAAACTGTTTTAGAAAAGCAGGATTTGTAAAAGTTGGCACCACAACAAACAACAGTATGCCTTGGCACAAAGAAAACTATCTACCACTATCCCACTTCGCCTTTTTAGAGTCTTCATTTAAAACAGTTACTTATATTAATACAACTACATCAATGTTGACTGTGATGTCATTACTACAGACAACCCTTCCGCCGAAGATATCCTTGAAAGTGTTCAAGAAAGATTTGGAGCACCAGCTATCTCAGGAAAAGAAACAATAATAAAGAAAATACTTGCCTAATCATCTTCTGATGTATATTATTATTTCTCTTTTAACACATTCAGATAAATACGAAGAAGTTCTGTGGTTATTGCGAAAGCGTTACCCACATATGAACAACTTTCTTCATCCGTTGAAGGTTTCCGTACCTAAGTATTTGGAAATGAAAACGAGCGTACCAAGTACTGTGCTTACTTCTCTAAATATATTCTTCTTCTTAATTGGCGTAGACACCGCTTACGCGATTATAGCCGAGTTAACAACAGCGCGGCAGTCGTTTCTTCTTTTCGCTACGTGGCGCCAATTGGATATTCCAAGCGTAGCCAGGTCCTCCACTCCGTTGGAAGGACCAAGTGGAGGTCTTCCTCTTCCTCTACTTCCCCCGGCGGGTACTGCGTCGAATACTTTCAGAGCTGGAGTGTTTTCGTCCATCCGGACAACAGGACCTAACCAGCGTAGCCGCTGTCTTTTAATTCGCTGAACTATGTCAATGTCGTCGTATATCTCGTACAGCTCATGCGTTATTCACCGTGGCCAATGCGCAAAGGACCATAAACCTTTCGCAGCACTTTTCTCTCGAAAACACTCAACGTCGACTCAGCAGTTGATGGCATCGTCCAAGCCTCTGCACCATATAGCAGGACGGGAATTATGAGCGACTTATAGAGTAGTATAAATGTATTAGAAAATTATATTGAAGAAGAAAAGTGGAAAAATTTACTTCAATCTAAAATAACTGACTACTACAAATAAAAAATGTTAAAAGGAACAAAATTGTTTTTCATTTCTATATAGCGAATTTTCTTTATAGCGACTATCCAGTCCCTTGGAATTCGTAATAAAGAGTTTCGATTTTTTTTTTACAACGAAATGGGTGGAAATGTAAATAAATTTTTCATGCATTAAATTTCTTGTAACCCGTGTTATTTTATTTATAGACGATACAGTGTTGATGAAATTGTTTTTTTGACGTTGTATACGTGCTGTGTAAAAGTAAGAACTTCGTATTAAAGGAAAATGTGTGACTATAACAAGCCTTAATAACCAAAAATAATACGCTGCCTTTGACAATGTTATCATTAAGTTAGATTTCTTAGGTTATTTGAAAATGTCATGTGTAAAAAATCATCTGTGTCATTACGTTCATAATCATTATCGGAGGACTGTGACTATTTTATAGCTGACATGGCATACATTCGTGACCGCGAAAATTTTACCACTCAAAATTTTGTATTGTGTAGTATTGTGCATATTTGAAAATATTTTATAGCTGTACTTTTTGCTGCATAAAAATTTTTTATTTAGAAATAAATAAATGACATGCTATTAATCAAAAATATTATAAGTTAAAAACAAAACACATTTAGCTATAGATAAATCAATTGAAAGATAGTGAGCTTTACAAAATGAACACGAAATGTAAGAGACTGACATGCGATGAATAAATGATATTTTTTATTTTTTTTTTAATTTAATTTACACTATATTTGAAACTAATATTTTATTTTATTCTTTTTAATTGAAACACGACGTTGAGTAGGTGTATCACTTTAAAAACAATAAAATCGGCTGCTTTTGTATAAGCACAGAAGAGCTAATTTGTGTTTTACTCATTAAACGTTAAAAATTAAAAACTATAATTAAAATTAGATAATATAATTTACCCATGCTTACTAAAAACATAAAAAAAACAAATTTGAAGAAAATCCCGAACGAACGAAAAGTCCGAAAAAAATGTAAGTATAGTGGTAAGGTTTGCGTGGCCACGAGTATATGCCCTTGGTTCACTGAATGATATCTGTAACAGTGACGACAGAAATGACGAAGTACGAAAGAGATCAGTCGCCGCTGTAATTAACCAAAGTTAAGGTATATGTAGGAGGATGGAGTCATGTGTAGAAGTTCACGCAAGTAAGGAAAGTTCTCTGATCACCATTCACTTGGGAGTGGTGAGAAACGATTCTTTTACACATAGCTCAAGCAGCTCACAACTTTCGGTCTTTGACCAAGTATACTCTGGGTAGCCTAAGAACATCCGTTCGAAGGCGAGCAAAAGTGAGAAGTTGAAACATCCCCCACATAGGGTTGTGCGCTGGGTTTGGGACCCGCCACGTAAAAAACACCCCCCATGAAAAGGAACAACAAGCCTCGGATGAGAAACCCCCGTTTTGATGACGACCATGGCACACGAAATAAGGACTACGATATTAGGGCATGCACCTGGAATGTCCGGACTCTTAATTGGGAAGGTGCCGCTGCCCAGCTGGTTGATGTCCTCGCGAAAAAAAGGCTGACATCACCGCCGTCCAAAAAATGCGATGGACGGGACAAGGACAGAGACGAATAGGTCCTTGTGACATTTACTACAGTGGCCATATAAAGGAGCGCAAGTTTGGTGTTGGATTCGTGGTGGGGGAGAGACTCCGTCGCCGAGTACTATCATTCACTCCGGTGAATGAACGTCTAGCCACAATCCGCATCAAAGAGAGGTTCTTCAACATATCGCTGATTTGCGCCAACGTCCCGACGGAAGAGAAGGACGATGTGACCAAAGATGCCTTCTATGAGCGCTTGGAGCACACCTAAGAGAACTGCCCCCGTCACGATGTCAAAATCGTGCTTGGCGAATTTAACGCCAGGGTGGGCAAAGAAGGTATATTTGGCACTACGGTCGGTAAATTCAGCATCCACGACGAAACATACCCAAATGGGTTGAGGCTGACTGACTTCGCCGGGGCCCGAAATATGGTTATTTGTGGTACTAGATTCCAGCACAAGAAGATACATCAACCTAGGTGGCAGTCTCCGGATCGAAAAGCCACCAACAAGATCGATCATGTTGTGATAGACGGAAGACACGTCTCCAGTGCTTTAGATGTGCGCGCGCTCCGAGGTCCTAACATCGACTCGGACCATTATTTTGTTGCAGCCAGGATTCGCACCCGCCGCTGTGCAGCAAAAAACGCACGCCAACAAACACAAGGAAGGTTCGACGTCGAGAAGCTGCAATCACAACAGACAGCCGAACGATTTTCTACTCCGCTTGCACTCCTGCTCTCTGAGAGCACTCGTCAACAACTCGGTATAATTGAACTGTGGGACGGCATTTCACATTCCTTACGTACAGCTGCAACCGAAACCATTGGTTTTCGGAAAGTGCAAAAGAACAGCTGGTACGACGAGGAGTGCCGTGTTGCAGCGGAGAGAAAACAGTCTGCCTACCTCGCAGCGTTACGATCCACCACAACACGTGCGGGATGAGATAGATACTGAGAGTTGAAGAGGGAAGCGAGGCGCAATTGCAGACAGCAAAAGAAAGAGGCCGAAATGCGTGAGTATGAAGAGGTTGATAAGCTGGCCGACAGGGGTAATGCTAGAAAATTCTACAAAAAAATGCGGCGGTTAACTGAAGGTTTCAAGACCGGAGCATACTCTTGTAGAACCCCCAAAGGTGATCTAGTGACCGATGCCCAGAGCATACTTAAATTATGGAGGGAACACTTCCCCAGCCTGCTGAATGGCAGTGAACGCACAACGCCAGGAGAAGGCGAACCCGATTCCCTAATCGATGACGATGGAGCAGACGTTCCATTGCCCGACCATGAAGAAGTTCGAATAGCAATTGCCCGCCTGAAGAACAACAAAGCGGCAGGGGCCGATCGATTACCGGCCGAGCTATTCAAACACGGCGGCGAAGATCTGATAAGGAGCATGCATCAGCTTCTTTGTAAAATACGGTCGGACGAAATCATGCCCAACGATTGGAATTTAAGTGTGCTATGCACACTCCATAAAAAAAGAGACCCAACAATCTGCGCCAACTATCGTGGGATTAGCCTCCTCAACATCGCATATAAGGTTCTATCGAGCGTATTGTGTGAAAGATTAGAGTCAACCGTCAACAAACTGTTAGGACCTTATCAGTGTGGCTTTAGACCGGACAAATCAACAACCGACCAGATATTCACCATGCGACACACACCACCTCTTCGTCGATTTCAAGGCTGCTTTCCACAGCACGAAAAGGAGCTGCTGCTATGCCGCGATGTCTGAATTTAGTATCCCCGCAAAACTAATACGGCTGTGTAAACTGACGTTGAGCAACACGAGAAGCTCCGTCAGGATCGGGAAGAACCTCTCCGAGCCGTTCGATACCAAACGGGGTTGCAAACAAGGCGACTCCCTATCGTGCGACTTTTTCAACCTACTTCTGGAGAAAATAGGTCGAGCTGCAGAACTAAATAGAGAAGTTACCCTCTTCTGTAAGAGTGTACAGCTGCTTGCGTATGCCGATGATATTGATATGTATATCGTCTTTTTAGGAACCAGTATTAACACTACCAACAATGTCAGCCTAGAAATGCAACGCAGGATTGCTCTTGCCAACAGGTGCTACTTCGGACTGAGTAGGCAATTGAAAAGTAAAGTCCTCTCTCGACGAACAAAAGCCAAACTCTCTAAGACGCTCGTAATTCCCGCCCTGCTATATGGCGCAGAGGTTTGGGCGATGACAGCAACCGATGAGTCGACGTTACGAGTTTTCGAGAGAAAAGTTCTGCGAAAGATTTATGGTCCTCTGCGCATTGGCCACGGCGAATATCGCATTCGATGGAACGTTGAGCTGTACGAGATATACGACGATATTGACATAGTTCAGCGAATTAAAAGACAGCGGCTACGCTGGCTAGGTCATGTTGTCCGGATGGACGAAAACACTCCAGCTCTGAAAGTATTCGACGCAGTACCCGCGGGGGAAGTAGAGGAAGAGGAAGACCTCCACTTGGTCCTTCCAAGAGAGTGGAGGACCTGGCTTCGCTTGGAATATCCAATTGGCGCCACGTAGCGAAAAGAAGAAACGACTGGCGCGCTTTTGTTAACTCGGCTATAATCGCGTAAGCGGTGTCTACGCCAATTAAGAAGAAGAAGGTATGTGTATTTTCCGAAGAAGATTCTTCTGGTCCAATACCTTTCACGCCCTTATTTAAAATGTTTCTTCTGATGCACAACTCATCACATCAACTGCAAACACAGAAAGTTCCATCATGGCTTAGTTCAGCGAAGAAGGAAACAAGGAAACATTAAGAAAGAATTAAAACAAACATTATGAGATAAAAGGGAAACAGTGAAGAGCAATACGTAAATTGGAAAAAAATCATTCGAGATAAAAGAGAAATAAAACCTCCTTGTAATAACTGCCGATATGAATATTCAAAACAGTCTAACGAGAATAACAGAAAAGAAATATTTTCCTCATATTGGGCTCTTGATGGTATTATGAAACAAAAGCAATTTCTTGTTAATTGTGGAGCCCGTGGGCGGAATCAGAGTTCCTATGGCAAGACGGGAAAAACTTGCTAACCAAGTATTGGAACGTGATCGAAGAGGAAAAGACTTTAAACACAAAAATTAGATGAGAACATGACATTACGCGAGGGCAAATACAGCCAAGATATTCCTTGAGGGAAGTAAAACAGTAAAGAAAGATTCTATGAAGACTTTTTTTGACTTTAAAATATTACTGAATGACATAGGTCCTCTCAATATGGGACACATTAAACTATCTGAATTGAAAATTAAAAGTTCAAGGGGAGTTACGTAGTTCTTTTTTTTTTTAATCTTACCTTGAGGAATAATTCAGGAAAACAAATTTAATCAAGTCTAATAATAAGCAAAACACCCAATAACTGACTTAAGCAAAGCTTATCATTCTAAAATTGAGAATCCTAATAATGAAAGCAAATATTTTAAGGGGTCATATACAGATAGAAGGCCGGAAAAAGCGAATTTTCTGAAGTTTTTATGAGGAAACTTTTTAATTTATTGATCCAAAAATTTGTATATGGTTTAACTGTATTTTAAGACTTAGTAAAAATATTTATTTGGAATGGAACTACAGATGATCTCCGGGAGCTCCTCTCAAAAAAGACGTGACCGGTGACCACTATATCTCTGATTTCGTTAAAGTGATGACAGTTCTAGTAATTAATTGGTGGAATAAGTAAGATAAATTTGTTTGACAAAATAGCGGTTTCTCAAAAAAGGATCGACTTTTGACCAAAATTGGTTTATAAAAAAATATTTATCGGTGTGAAAAACTCCTCCATTAATTACTAAAAATTATACTTATAAATACATGTATTTCAGAAGCCCGTTTCGAGTAATGTTTGTCACTGACTTTGAAAACACCATTTTGCGTTGCGTAAAACGCGTTTAAAGCTTGTTCTTGTACTTCCAAGCACTCTGAAACGCCTTTTCAAATTTGAATGTAACTTCGAAAATATTTACCGCAACGATATGAAATTCTGTGTGTATTTGTATGTTCATTAAGAAAATAAAAGATAAAAAATCGATTTTTTTTTTAATTCTAACTGTATATAAACACTTAATAAAATAATTTAAAGGAACCTTATTTCACGATTCTGTCTAGAGTTTCATAATAAATTGTAATCAAATAACTTGGCTTAATTTTTTTTTTTTTCAATGAATTCTGTTGAATTATAGGTTTAGTTAGTTTGATAATGAAAAGTCCTATCACAAAATTTTTTACTTTTTTTGGCAATAACGACACATTTAACTTAAAACGCTTTAGTACATTGTATTTAGTTCACATAATCTCAGCATTTTATGTTGTATTGTACATGCCAGTAGGTTTTTCCATAAATTTATGGTATTTTCCCATATTTGCTAAATAGGGACAATTCAAAATTCAGTTTTTTTATTTAAATAGTAATTATAATTATTCAATAAACGTAAGGGGTTTTTCTGCTTTTGCTAAATATGAGACAATTGAAAACTTTAAACCGCTCTTCGTAAAAATTATTTACATATATTAATTATATTTTCTTTAATAATGAAGTATATATATACTTGTATGACGAAATCTACCCTGCCGAATTCAGCCCTCAGGGCAATCAGCCCCGATGGAACCGGTTGAGCGGAACCATCAGTTACAGATACTGGTAGGCGGAAGTCACTCATCAATTCACCTAAGCTATTACTTACACTGGCGAACCTGGAGCGAAGGTTACACAACATCAGACCCTGCTTAAAGAGATGTTTACCGATGGTCTAAGCGTCTAAGAAGAGGATTCTATAGTAGACCCAGACTCATGATCATTCCATGGTATTTTCGCTTACTCGCTTGTTCTCTACTGTTCAATTATAGGTCGATCACTACCACACCGTGATAAAACCTCCTACGCTCTAGAGGGCCCCATTCTGAAAAGGTGAGTGTGAATAAGCAGATGGTACCGCGCAGACTAACTTTCAAAAAAGGAGCGAAGCATCCACGACTCTGGTCAACAGATTAACAAAAGTTAAATTTGCGATTGCCTTATTCAAGGAACCCGTAGTCTTTGGATTTGCTAATAAGTAGACTTTTAATAGCAAACTCGGTAAACAATACCGAGTCATATAAGTATTGTAAAGAAATACTAGTAATAGTTCCCCTAAACTATGCTTGACCGTTCAGCTAGTACTGATCGGCGGAAGGCAGAGAATATGTGAAGGATAGTGCGATCTTGGACCATTTGAGACTAGATATCTTTCGTTGCTCCCAGTGTTCCAACATAAAAAATATTGTGCAGCTGGGTGAAAAAAATCAGATATTTTAGCAAATTATTTGAGTTGCAGAATAGGGCTTATAAATAATATATAGTATATAATTACGTTAACAAATATTTGTGTTCCCTTTTGAATGCGTTACATTTGAGACATATGGATAAAATTTTAACCGTCAATAAGGAGAATACGTGTAAAAATGCAAATTAATTTCTCGTAATTTCTTCATCAACGGGAACACTGGTGAAATTCGCTAGCACTAATTTTGCGACATTTGTTTTATATTTGTGAGTTAGAAATTTTTATATTAAATTCAAGTGCATTGCGTGATAATTAATTTTTTGAAAAATTGTTCTCCATAGTAAATTTGAAATAATTAGTTGAATCGAAAATATCAACAACAACAACAAAACATGGAATTGATTAGTTGCAACTTTTAACGAAAACTTAATTGACAACGTTCTACTAATGCGATAAACCAATAACTAAATGCCCCAGAGACATTAAATTTTACACTCGACATAGCATAAGAGGGGTTTGTAGGACCCGGGTAAAAATTAGGCGATGGGCGGAGCACCGTCCACTTTTAGGTGGAATCATTGTGAAAACGGTCAAAATCGAACTACAGCCACGCCTACTTCCTATATAACTTACGTTTAAATTCTATTTGACACTTTCACTTTTCACAAGTCAAGAATGAACTAATATAAAAAATTTGCACGAACGGTGCAGTTGAGATGTGCCACCGTATGACTAAAAATTTAACCAAAATTGTTCAAGTCCTTAGGTACTCAATATGTGAATTCAGTGCTTATAGTTGACTTTTTACCGAAAATATCTTTCAATGTAGGCGAGAAAGTCCTTTCATATTTCTATTCAAACTTCAACTTATTATTTTTTACAAATATGTACTATTTATTATTCCATCAGTGTAAAACTTTCATCTGTGTAAGTCGAAATTTCAAAATTTCCATTGTTGTGCTGCACGAACTGATACAGCATCGTCTCGGTAAACTTATCAAATTTCATTAGTGGCTTGCGTGGCATTCTTTCCTTTTTTATAAAAAAAATTTCAAAATATATCAAATTTCTTCATTATTTTCACTTGTTTTTGAACAGCACAATGTGATTAGTAGCATTGGAGATATACAACTGCAACGACATCTATTGACAAAATACGAAAAGACTTTTTCGAGTACCCAATCTAATTGAAATTCAGAGGGAGTCCTTTCCTGATATGGTTTTAACCCTTGCAAATTGCAAGAGTATAAAATGTTGAGTTATACCCGAATTCCGCTCTTCCTTACTTGTTTTCTTCACCTTAATTTTGTAAACCAAATTATGAACTTAATTTGTCTGTTTGGTAGGCGTTATTTATTACTAATGAGTCATTCATTCAATTAATAAATATTTCGTTCAAACAACTCATGAATATTTTGTACTAATTATTATGGCATGGCATTATGTATGTATACGAGGCCCCATATAACAAAGAAGAATTAAGCCAAAAAGAAAAACAGAAAAAATTGTTTTGCATGATAATTCATTTAGTTTAAAGTTTTTTAGTTTTTTTTTAATATTTTTATTGGATTTAGAATGGAATAGGAATTGGAATTGGTCGAATTTTCATTAAAATGGTAATGATCTTTAATTATATTTACAGTTACATGTTCTACTTCCTTTTCGTGAAATTATCGAATTCTTTAAAAGTGATTAAGCGTGCGACACTTACCTATGTGCGTTATGATTTATTTCTATAAGGTAAATACATTTACAACTTATTTGCCCTAAAGTATATTCAAAAATTATAGAAGATTTAAATTCAGTTAAATAAAAAGGATTGGTCGGCACCAAGGATTCGGCTAGGGTATTTTCATAACATCTCAAAATTAATTTGTATGCAAAATTTTCATAATGTATGTATGTATGCATATCACATTTTAGTACTCACATTCTCTTGCGTTTCATATTCTCGGCGTGGCTGAGACGGAACCATCATACGGTGTGCAACTAATGTCATTTTCAAACTTTAAACTTTTATATAATTTTGTATTTTATACTTCTTATTTAAATTATATTTCCAAGATTATGTAAAATTTATAAACAGAAAAATATCAGCCAACCAAGAATAACCAAGAATTTTCCTATACTAATGAACGCTGCTTGAGTTAAAGTAAGTAGAGTTATACCTAATACAAAAAAATATATACATTAATAGATAGAATTATGTCTTTTGATGATTTGTCCACATTATAAAATAGTTGGGAAAAATGTTTTCCAATCTTTTGATAAATTTAGTACACTTAGTTACACAGGTTTTTATTATTAACTCTCCTAAATCAACGTACGCTTATAAGAGATTTAATTTCGACTGTGGACAGAATTTTTTTATTCGTTTGGTGTATGGTATGTACCCACATACATATGTGTTAGGGTGATTCAAAAAAATTTTTTTTTTTTTCGTTTGGTACTCGGAAAAATAGGTTCCTGGACACCTCTAAGAAAGCCTCTCCAAACATGAGTTCTTAATTGTAGCGGGAAGGTCCTCCTACATACAGTTTTCTATTTTTTCTTATTATCAGATAGAAAAATTTATATCTCGCTTCCAACTACTTGAAAAAATATCTTGTTGCTTAGATTTTGTAGGAAATTGAATGCTCTACAAAAACGGTCTCCACGATTTTTTCGAAAACCCAACCGTTTGAAAGATATTAACAGTTAAAATTTGATTATTTTTGGGAAAATTTTTTATTTCTTATGAATTTTATAACTCAATGAAAAAAATCATTTGAATGATGAAGCATTCAAATAAAAATTTTCCCAAAAATAATCAAATTTTAACTGTTAATATCTTTCAAACGGTTGGGTTTACGAAAAAATCGTAGGAGACCTTTTGTGTGGAGCATTCAATTTCCTACAAAATCTAATGAACGAGATATTTTTTCAAGTGGTTGGAAGCGAGATATAAATTTTTCTATGTGATAATAAGAAAAAATAGAAAACTGTATATAGGAGGACCTTCCCGTTACAATTAAGAATTCATGTTTGGAGAGGCTTTCGTAGAGGTGTTTAGGAACCTACTTTTCCGAGTACCAAACGAAAAAATTTTTTTTTTTTAATCACCCTAATAATATATATAAATATATATTAGAACATATGTTCATATGTACATACATACGTATAATACTATTACATTTACTGCGTTTATTCACAGACATTGAGTTATTTATTAACTTCTAAGTGTTATTACTGCTAGTAAGTTATAACATATTTCTGTAATATATAATTACATAATGCATTCACTACCACCTGCTACACCATTGCATACATCCCGTTGTTTAAGTTTTTATTTGAAGTAGGGTGTTCGGCTTTTATTTTAATCATTAAAATTTATTTATATATATATTCTTAAGTTAATGTAAATAGCTCCATAAGTGTCTAAAAGTATAAATTATAAGTACAATTACAAAATACTAGATATCTAATAGAAACCTGATATTTTTATGTTGTATGGAACAGTAAGTAATTTTTTAATTTAATGTAACATTATGAGTTTTTGAACTGTGTTGTTCTTTTTCATCTTTTCTCTAAAGTTATTAGATTGAAAATAATAAACTCGAGCGAGAAGTAATTTTATAAAGCAAAGCTCACGTACCTATTTTTGAACTAAATCCCCAAATGTGCACCCATTATATCTGCTTAAAAATTAATTATTGTTGATAAGTATGCATACATATCATATTATTAAATCACAAAAGAACTGTGCGGTGGAGAGTTGGATACAAGTAAACCAATAAGTTAAAATAATCAAATTTTGTTTACTTAACCGCTTTGAGTTAACGCGCGTAAGTATCATAAGACTTAACTTGAATTGTTACAAAATGAATATAAATACTCCGCTGTGAATGAGTTCTTGAATATCTCATTGGACACGTCTACACATCATTTAACTGAAGGGATAATAAATTCTGCATTCGCGACTTCCAGAAGCTTCATCTCATTTAAAGAGTTCCAAAAGAAATAATGTCATATCCTTTCACTATAGTCAAACCTTCTTCATCTTTGGCACCAATTAAAGATTCCAAGTGTAGCCAGGTCCTTCCCACCTGGTCTTTCCAATGAAGAGGAGGTCTTCCTCTTAATCTGCTTCCCACGGCGGGTACTGAGTCGAATACTCCCAGAGCTGGAGTGTATTCACCCATTCGGACCAACTAAGCGTAGCCACTTTCTATTAATTCGGTTAACTATGTCAATGTCTGCGCAAAAGAACAGAGTATATTTTTCGGCATTTTCTTTTGTGTGGTCATTTGCTTACGGGATTTAGTTGGCTCCGTTATTGCCTGGCACCTTTGCGTAGCGGTTGTAGCTTTGTTTTTGCAATAGGCGGGTGCAGTATTGTTGCTCAGGTTAATGGTCGCGAATGTTTTTTGTGCGGGTACACATTTTTGGACATTTTATGTATATTTTCGGCCTAGAGCAATTGCATAGCGGTAAGTGCAAATTCGCGGGTCTGCGTGTGGTTCGCATACTTCAGTGCATTCAAATGCAGGCACCTGGAGGGCAGCTGTTCCAGTATTCTTCTTGTCCGTGATCCTACATCAGGGGTACGCCGGCGGATCAGTCTGCCTAAAAAAGAGCCGGAGTGTAAAATGCCTCCTCCACGGAGAAGGAGGGTTAAGATGATTCCACGGCGGGTGAAGAAGGAGAAGTGTAAAATACAAAATATCCTTTCACTGGCGATGCGAGCGCCAGTAAGGGCGATGAGAGCAAGCGGGATGTTTCGTGGGGAGCTGTTTTTTTGGGGGCGGGTCCGTGAGCCATATCGGTGCCACAAAGTGAATAACAGGGTAATTAAGTGGGCTGGTTTTTGAAGCGAAAGCCGCGAAGGGGCTTTGGAGCTTCCCTCAAAATACGAGGAATGTTGTGGGAGTAAGGGGCCTGCAACTTCCTCTTAGGAAATTATTAAAAATGTCGTAAAGAAGGTGGGTCCGCTGGGCGTAAGGATTCACGAAGCACGACCGCTTAAGAGTGGTGAGGCGGTTATCCGCTCATTCTTTGTTTATGGAGTGGGAGAAGGTGGCAACCAACGCAAAGTTCGGGGAGGTGAGGTTGGACATAACTGTTTGGTCCACGGTTCAATGGAAGAACTACTCCGGCTAAAGCACCAGGACTTTACCAGAACGTCCCAGAGGTCTGACGGAAGGATGGTCAGGATACGTACAAAATAATGTCTGCTCTTCTGGAGGCAGGTGGGTAGTACATTAAATGGTTCTCCTTTCGGATGCGACCGGATAGCCCTATCGCCGAGTGCATTCGGTGTATGGGTTTTGACCACAGAGTGGCTGAATGTAGAGCCAAATCTTATGTCAGTCGGAGGTGCGGTCAGGAAGCCTACAGAGCTCTCGATTGCGTCAATCCATTGCCACAACTAAGCATTTAGGGTAGACCAGCTGGTCATCTATTGAAGTCAGCTATCTGTCCGATTGTTGAGCGACAGATTGTCTAATTAAACTGTCCGGGTTCTTGTGTCGTAATGTGTTGGTGTGGGGTTGTATGATTGAGGGTGGGTGTGGTACTGTCTTGCTCCTGGATCCCTACCCAACCAATGATGTAGTTCTTCATGAGAATTCTAAGGTCTTCACGGACCTCAGGGCTAATGACGCTAAAGATGTGATTGCGTAGTTGTGGATTCTTCACAACTGGGTGTATGTGTCGCGATAGAAGGGGAGTGCGGTAGAATGGTTTGTATTGCAAATATAGCGAGCCCCTAGAGCCCTACCTGGGCTACATGGATAAGCTACTACTACTTGCGAGTAGTAGCCCATTTATGCTAGGGCTGGATGCGAATGCCTCGTCTTCGATGTGGTTTAGTAAGGTATCCCGGTATTCGTCTGAATACCAACGCTAAAATCTAGGCGAGGCATCAAGCAAATGAATGGAGGGTAAGAGTAATAGCTTCCATATTGCGAACGAGCCGAGCGAATGGTATATGTTCGATGGGCCTGGGACCGTCAGGGACATTGACGTGACGCTTATGAATCAGACAGCAAGTAGGGCTTTCAGCGTTAGGGGGAGGTTAAAGGAGGGTGGGGATTGAGTGATCGTAATTTTATTCAAACGATGACGTACTATTGGTATTGTCTGGAACCAATATGGATTTTCTGTTGGGGAAGCGATGCTGGACATACCGCTTAGGGTGTTCGAAGTGTTGAGGATGGACGAGCAAATTGCTCGCTTCTATGAGGTAGTTTGGGAAGTAAATTATAGGGTTCTTAGGGGGTGTGAAGTTTTCATGGAAGATCTGTCAGGGTCGTAAGAGGGAGGATATCACCTCTCTTATCTCGAGGAAAGAGTGTGCAAGGGTTCTGTTAGGCACGTAGCGCAACGACAGGAGAAGCTTGGCTGTTCAGTAATTAATCTTTGGCGGAGTTACTTTTCGGACAGAAAAGCCTCTCTAGTCGGTATGAACAGGAGTGTGAAGATTGGAGTGGTTCGTGACTGCCCACAGGGTTCCATCGACTTGAGATTGTAAATACTTGAGGTTTAAGTGTGGGGGTATACATATCGATGTAAAACAGGAGACAATGCTGCTTAAGGGCTGAACGGGTGAACCTGGTCAGCATTAGATATGTGGCGCAAGTCAAATATCTGGGGCTTTGTATGAAGCCTGCCTGTTTGCCTTTATGTCGCACCGTCTCAAAAAATGCTATGCGGGTTCTGTTGGGGGCACCCCCTCCTGTCATTGCTGCGAAATGACGGGATTTTCGATGATGATGTGAGAAGGAGGGATATCTATATGGGCCTCTGAACACATTTTTGTATCAACGCATTGATTTGTACCGCTGTAGTTTTGAGAGCCTTGGAATAAGGCTTTCGTCAGCAGGTAACTTGAAGAAACTGTGTTTTGCGAGTCTGATGCATTTTTTAATTTGGTGATCATACTCCGATTCCGCGAAGCCTTCTACTTTTACAGATTCAAGAAAAAAAGTTGAAACCGTATGTAGTTATTTATTACTTTGAGGTTATGTCCTTCAATGATAAAAACACGAAAAACTTATAAAATAGTAACGCATAAAGTGCTTAAGTTCCTTTAACGATTTTTTGCCCTTCACACCCAAGTAATAATATTCCATCAACTATTCGACTGCTATAATTTTATGGATTTTTAGTTTCCATTATGACCCAGCAGGTCTTGTTTTCTACGCTTCTGCAATAAAAAAATTAGATTTTTGAATTAAATTCTTTGTCTGTGTGCAAATATTTCCTGGCGCAACAGTTCTCAATATGCAGGTCGCTTGTCGTAAAACTCCTTTCGAAGATGTTGGTGCAGAAGTATTCTCTGACTGCAATATTTTTAACAAAAAATCGAAGCAGTTTCTTGTGACCTCATAACGCACAGTCCACATTTTCAATTAATTTGTCACAATTGGTTTTTTGTGAACTTTCTTCTTTTTAAATAAATTATACTTCAGCATCAATATTGTTAAAATTACAATTCACCGCATTCTCTTCAGAAGCACTTTCAACATTTATGATTTCATCTATTCCGTAAAATTCATTTTCTATCAACGAACTAACGAAATTTTTCATTAAAATAGCAGCTCACTTAAACATAACCAACTTTCTGAAAATTTTCTTCAAATGATTTGTTATTTTTTTTAGTCACATATAGTATACTGGGTGAAAAATTAATAAACAAAGATTTGACGAAATAATGCAAATATTTGCATCACCTTGTATTTGTTGTTTACATATGTATAGTATTGTATTGTACTGTTTTTCATTGTACATATGAATGCAGTAGAATTTAACCGAATAGCTTACTTTTATGCAAAGAAAAAGGTTAGCGGTGAACCATTATCCATCTGGGAAGTTATCGTTTGCTCAGACAATCGTCTATAGTTCAACTATTATGTCATTTACCATGAGAAGATCAAAGCTATTAAACTCTGTAAAGTGACGACAAAATTATAATTACATATTCAAATTTTTTTTAAATATTTATTGATGTGCTGCTTCACAAACTTAAGAATGTATGTGGAGGTTATTTAGTAAAACGACACTCTAACCACCAAAAAACGAAACTACAATTGAAAGCAGAAACAGCGAACACCGCACAACCGCAGCCCGAATCAGCTGATACCACTTATCTTATGAGAGCGCAATGTAAATGATTAGCCAACACCGCTTCTACCGCTCGCTTTACCGCACATTGCCGTAGAATTTCCCACGATTTGGATTTTTCCCGTAGAAACGAGTCAGCTGATTTCTCTCTTACAACCAGGTTGCCAGTCTCGATATACTGTAGTAATTATAAAAATTGTCTTCAATATTTTTGAAAATTTCTTAGACTAACTGAAAATCAGAGTCGAGTGCTTTATTTATAAATATATCAACTATTTTTAATAGTTTTATTTCAGTTTAGATATTGAGTATTGAGTAATGGCAAAAGAAAACATCTGATTTCTACGTTGTTACTACGAGCTCAACTTTTGAAAAATTTTGCTCGCTACGGGCGGCAACTAAGGAAGGGCGGAGCGGAATTCGCTGTTTCTACTATAAGGAAATTAAGATTTTCAGTATGCTTACGTAAATAAACCAAAGGTTTATTGCTGGTTTACAGAGCTATAGAAACGCATGTTTGAGCCCTTTGAACCATTTACGTACAACATCTTCTCTTCTAAGCAATTATTTATTTGATAAATGTCAATTTCCCACAGTACACAATTCAATTAAAAAATTTGCGCATATCGATTATCATTAAAACACTAACTGAACATGTACCTCAATTTATGTATTAAATATCACTATAATAAATTGCAATTTATTTGCATATGCCACTCTTTTTTTCACCACTTTTGGAGGAATATCGCAGCTGTTACTAGCGCTAAATTCTTATATTTTTCCCAAGTCTTTTTTTCTAAGATTTTTTTTCTATAATTCTTTTGTAGTCCATCCGTCCCACGATACAGCCGTCATAGAACGCAACACTAGCCTCTACGGCCGTGCAAACTGCACCCAGTCTGTTCACTGCGCTGCCATTCCAGTCGAGTGTACAACAACTTCTACGGTGCCAAGAAGCTGAAGTAGGCAGCATCACTGCCAGTTATCTTTTTATCGATAGCGACATCGACAGTAGGAATACTACCCTTGAATGTCAGGGCATAGTTATCCGTGTACCACGACCTTGGGCACCCCTGCCTATCAAATGATCGATCGGGAATGGAACTTGTGAAACAGATAGACGAATTGACATTCTGTACGAAGCGCGCACTTATAATAGCTCGCCGCACCTTACCATCGCTAGTGGTGGCCTGATAAGCAGCATAACCTGGCACCCCACGTCAACCTTCGCATCAAACCATCTGCCCGTAAATATCCCGATCGAGTAACCTCCCAACTTTATTTCTGGGACGACTTCACAGAATTTACTAAGGGTATCTTCATCGCGCTGCCCATTCCTTCAAACGTAATCGCTGGCGAACGCCAAATCCGCATGGTTATCGCAGCTACTACCGCAGCTACTAATCGCGGACCTCTGCCCAACTTCCCAGATGCGGCAGTTGTTTTAGAAAACAAGCGCGTCACCTTACGCCATGCCGATCCTTGTGAGAAAACATCTAGACTCGATAGGAGTAAGCTATCTAAGCAAGACTCTCAACCTGTCACTGACCACTCTTCAAATACCTTATATGGAAAGTCCGAACAGGGGTCCCTATACTGAACCCTGATAAACTCGCCAATCAAGAGGAGTCTTATCGTCCGATAGCTTTCCTTCGTCAAGTAAAGACGGCACTTCAAGGATTGCTATTCTCATACATTCAATCTTCACCTTAGTTTAGCAGACCATCAACATGACTTCTGTGAAGTGCATTTACCGTCATAAACGCCCAAATAGTTTATGGTCTAAATCATGTCACCTGTATTTTATCGTAGGAAAAAAAAACCTTACCATCGAATCCCATTTTTTGTGAGCAACTCAGGGATCTCATCTATTACTAGGTTCCATAGTAGGTGGGATAAAATTCCACCATGTGGGCAGATCTTTGTAGTACCAAGACGAATCCAATCTGGGCCACCGGGGCCTCCAGTTTCTGATGTAAGGGGTTGTTGTTGCAAAGTTCGCGACACCTGCAGCATCCGCAGGGGACGGCGAAAAAGCGTCTAGGAAGCTGAAATTACGCCTAGCTCCTGAGACGCTCTTAATTGCAATTGGAGTTTTGCAATCAGTAAGTTTTGTTGTTGTTGTAGTTATTTTTTGGTGGCTCATATGGTTCTTGCGATCATCAGTTCAGCTAGATGGTCCTACTGGTCTACTTTATATATGGAGTACACAATAGTCCGCTGCGCCATAGTCCCTTGACGCGGTAAGGATACCATTACTTTCCAAGGCGGCTCGGGTTTGGGAAGGCTGCGATACGATACAGTCAAATTTACCTCCTGGTAGCAAGTCCTCCAATGGGCACGGGAGTTGCATAACACCATGGATCAGGAGGTGGCAGCTCATGGTTGCTGCGTAAATGAGCAGCGCCTTACAGCACCACTCACACCGGTTGGGAGGAGCCGAGTATGCCTTGCGACTTAAGCCCCTGCACCACGACATGCTTGCCATTCGCAAGGGGACTTATAAATATATTTTTTATCGCATGCTCGCTATTGCTCGTAAAAATCTGGTCGAGCTACAACGGGAGCTTAACCAAGCTGAATCGAATTGATGTGGCTAAACAATGATGAATAGACTTGGCGGTTCCAAATTTCAAGATGTAACGAAATGGATTGGGGATCTGGATGCGAAGTTTGATGTTTGTCGTTACAGTGATAGAGACACATTAATTGCTGCTCGTTATTTATAAATTGGCCACGCATCTTAAAACTGCTGCGTTGTTGGAATATTGTCGTTCCTTTTCACTGCAAGATGTTTTCAATCAGTAAAACACCGCGACAGTGTACGTTGTTTTAACTGCTTTCAACATGCCCCCCATTACACTGATGTACTATAGTTCCTCTTTTTGTTTTACTTGATACTCGCAGTCCCATTAGACTCATAAACTCATATTGTTACGAGCCACAATTAGTAAAACTCAGCGGTAAACCGAAATTGACTGAATTAGTAATAAACAATTAAGAATTAACGGTATTTTGACATGTAAATTTATATTTTTTCAGGACGAATCAATCCTCAATTTTGTTTTGTTTTTTATATGTTTGTTGATTAAATATGTATATGCAGGTAGCCTGTGGCCAAATACCCTTTTCTTTTCGGGGTAGAATTGTAGGGTGGTGCCTGTTCTGATCATCTGCTTCACAGTTACCAGGAACATCAGAAAGTCCCAGATTGTATTAGAAGTTTATCGTGCAATTGAATGTTTTATTTACTAAGAGATCAAAATATTTTTCCATTAAATTTGACGAAACTCTAAGAGACCTTAATGATTTACAAGCCACTCAGCCAGCTCTATATAAAACTATATTAATTATTGTGAGCACACTTCTTATCAGAACAAAAGCCTTTTTAATTGATGTAATCTCGGCTTGTTTCCTTTTCATTGGTTTCCACGTAAAAAGAGGGTCCCAAACCCAGCGCACAGCCCTGGGGAAAGGATGTTTCGTCTCGCAATGTAACAATCAACAACAGCACGTGCGGCATGGGATAGATACCGAGAGTTGAAGAGGGAAGTGAGACACATTTGCAGACAAAATAAGGGAGAGACCGAAATGCGTGAGTATGAAGTGCTTGACAAGCTGGACGACAGGAATAATGCTCGAAAATTCTACGAAAAAATGTGGCGACTCAAAGAAGGTTTCAAGACCAGAGCACACTCTTGTAGAGCTCCCGAAGGTGATCTAGTAACCAATGCCTAAAGCATACTAAAATTATGGAGGGAAAACTTCTCCAGCTTGCTGAATGGTAGTTAAAGCATAATACCAGGAGGTGTCGAACCCGATTCCTCAATCGATGACGATGGCGTAGATTTCGATTGCCACACTATAAACAAGTTCGAATAGCAATTCTTCTTCTTAATTGGCGCAGACACCGCTTACGCCGTTATAGCCGAGTTAACAACAACGCGCCAGTCGCTTTTTCTTTTCGCTACGTGGCGCCAATTGGATATTCCAAGCGTAGCCAAGTCCTTCTCCACCTAGTCCTTCCAACGGATTAGAGTTCTTCCTCTTCCTCTGCTTCACCCAGCGGGTACTGCGGCGAATACTTTCAGAGCTGGAGTGTTTTCGTCCATTCGGACAACATGTCGTAGCCAGCGTAACCGCTGTCTTTTAATCCGCTGAACTATGTCAACGTCGTCATATATCTCATACAGCTCATCGTTCCATCGATATTCGCCGTGCCCAACGCGTCTTGCCCTCGTTCACTGCCAGACCCATTTGCTTTCCTTTCTTGTTCAGTCTGGAGAAAGCAGAACTAACGGCGTGGGTGTTGAGGCCGCTGATATCAATATCATCGGCATACGCCAGCAGCTGTACACTCTAATAAAAGATTGTACCTGTTCGATTAAGTTCTGCAGCTCGAATTATTTTCTCCAGCAGCACGTTGAAGAAGTCGTACGATAGAGATTCGCCTTGTCTTAAACCTTGTTTGGTATTGAACAGTTCGGAGAGGTCCTTCCCGATCCTGACGGAGCTTTTGGTGTTGCTCAACGTCTGTTTACACAGCCGATTTAGTTTTGCGGGGATACCAAATTCAGACATCGCGGCATAAAGGCAGCTCCTTTTCGTGCTGTCTAAAGCAGCTTTGAAATCGACGAAGAGGTGGTATGCGTCGATTCTCTTTTCACGGGTATTTTCCACGATGTTGAGAAGGCTTATACCACGGTAGTTGGCGCAGATTTTGGGGTCTCCCTATTTGTGGATTGGGCAGAGCACACTTAAATTCCTATGGATGCTTTCGTCTTACCATATTTTACAAAGAAGCTGATGCATGCTCCTTATCAGTTCTTCGCCGCCGTGTTTAAATAGCTCGGCCGGCAATCCGTCGGCCCCTGCCGCTTTGTTGTTCTTCAGGCGGGCAATTGCTATTCGAACTTCTTCATGGTCGGGCAATGGAACGTCTGCTCCATCGTCATCAATTAGGGAATCGGGTTCGCCTTCTCCTGGCGTTGTGCGTTCACTGCCATTCAGCAGGCTGGGGAAGTGTTCCCTCCATAATTTAAGTATGCTCTGGGCATCGGTCACTAGATCACCTTTGGGGGTTCTACAAGAGTATGCTCCGGTCTTGAAACCTTCAGTTAACCGCCGCATTTTTTTGTAGAATTTTCTAGCATTACCCCTGTCGGCCAGCTTATCAACCTCTTCATACTCACGCATTTCGGCCTCTTTCTTTTGCTGTCTGCAATTGCGCCTCGCTTCCCTCTTCAACTCTCAGTATCTATCTCATCCCGCACGTGTTGTGGTGGATCGTAACGCTGCGAGGTAGGCAGACTGTTTTCTCTCCGCTGCAACACGGCACTCCTCGTCGTACCAGCTGTTCTTTTGCACTTTCCGAAAACCAATGGTTTCGGTTGCAGCTGTACGTAAGGAATGTGAAATGCCGTCCCACAGTTCCCTTATACCGAGTTGTTGACGAGTGCTCTCAGAGAGCAGGAGTGCAAGCGGAGTAGAAAATCGTTCGGCTGTCTGTTGTGATTGCAGCTTCTCGACGTCGAACCTTCCTTGTGTTTGTTGGCGTGCGTTTTTTGCTGCACAGCGGCGAGTGCGAATCCTGGCTGCAACAAGATAATGGTCCGAGTTGATGTTAGGACCTCGGAGCGCGCGCACATCTAAAGCACTGGAGACGTGTCTTCCGTCTATCACAACATGATCGATCTTGTTGGTGGCTTTTCGATCCGGAGACTGCCAGGTGGCTTGATGAGTCTTTTTATGCTGGAATCTAGTACTGCAGATAACCATATTTCGGGCCCCGGCGAAGTCAATCAGCCTCAACCCATTTGGGAAGTTTCGTCGTGGAGGCTGAATTTACCGACCGTCGTGCCAAAGATACCTTCCTTGCCCACCCTGGCGTTAAATTCGCCAAGCACGATTTTGACATAGTGACGGGGGCAGTTCTCTTAGGTGTGCTCCAAGCGCTCATAGAAGGCATCTTTGGTCACATCGTCCTTCTCTTCCGTCGGGGCGTGGGCGCAAATCAGCGATATGTTGAAGAACCTCGCTTTGATGCGGGTTGTGGCTAGACGTTCATTCACCGGAGTGAATAATAGTAGTCGGCGAAGGAGTCTCTCTCACCAAGCTTGCGCTTCTTTATATGGCCACTATAGAAAATACCACAAGGACCTACTCGTCCCAGTCCTTGTCCCGTCCATCGCATTTCTTGGACGGCGCTGATGTCAGCCTTCACTCCAACGAGAACATCAACGGGCAACAGCACCTTCCCAATTAAGAGACCGAACATTCCAGGTGCATGCCCTCAATTCTTAGTCCTTATTTCGTGTGCCATGATCGTCATCAAAAGGGGGGTCACTCATCCGAGGCTTGTTGTTTCGTTTCATTGTTTTTTCACGTTGTAGGTCCCAAACCCAGCGCACAACCCTATGTAGGGGATGTGGAGGCTGAATTTACCGACCGTCGTGCCAAAGATACCTTCCTTGCCCACCCTGGCGTTAAATTCGCCAAGCACGATTTTGACATAGTGACGGGGGCAGTTCTCTTAGGTGTGCTCCAAGCGCTCATAGAAGGCATCTTTGGTCACATCGTCCTTCTCTTCCGTCGGGGCGTGGACGCAAATCAGCGATATGTTGAAGAACCTCGCTTTGATGCGGGTTGTGGCTAGACGTTCATTCACCGGAGTGAATAATAGTAGTCGGCGAAGGAGTCTCTCTCACCAAGCTTGCGCTTCTTTATATGGCCACTATAGAAAATACCACAAGGACCTACTCGTCCCAGTCCTTGTCCCGTCCATCGCATTTCTTGGACGGCGCTGATGTCAGCCTTCACTCCAACGAGAACATCAACGGGCAACAGCACCTTCCCAATTAAGAGACCGAACATTCCAGGTGCATGCCCTCAATTCTTAGTCCTTATTTCGTTTGCCATGATCGTCATCAAAAGGGGGGTCACTCATCCGAGGCTTGTTGTTTCGTTTCATTGTTTTTTCACGTTGTAGGTCCCAAACCAAGCGCACAACCCTATGTAGGGGATGTTTCGCCTTCTCACTTTAGCTCGCTTTCAAGCGGATATTCCTAGGCTACCCAGACGATACTTGGTCAAAGACCGGAAGTCGTGAGCTGCTTGACCCATATGTAAAAGAATCGTTTTTGGCCACTCCCATGAGACTGGCGATCAGAGAACTTTACTCACTTGCGTGAACTTCTACACATGACCTCATCCTCTAATAGCAAATACTCGTCTGAAAAACAACAAATCGGAAGGGCCAATGGATTGTTCGCCGAGCTATTCAAGCGTTATAAACAACAAAAGTGTGCTTAATTTACGGTAATAAATTAATGTTTATTAACGTTGAAATATATTCCAAATTACTATTCCTGATAATTATAAATTTTTGTACTATGAATTATGGCAGTAGAAAAAAAATAAATTAATCCTTTATCGCAAAAGGTGTACAGTATTCTTGGTTAGTCTGTTTTTAACGATGTTTCCATTCGGGAACAAGCCACATACAGTTGTCCGTGGGAAACGCATTGTGTTTCCAAATCTAAGCCACTTACAGACAATGGCCTTGTGGTTTATTTATCATCATAGTGAATGCCAATTTAATTGGGAATTGAGTGCGTTTGAACTCAAGTTTCACATCTGTCAGAATCATAGGGATTCGTGGCAGCAACACATTTTCGCCTTGGAACTTGCCATTCAAGGTGATGGCTTCGATAACGTTTTCCATTAATTTTTAATTAGGGTATTCACAAGGTGTCATAGTGTGTCATATCGTCATATTGTCATATTTTTTTATGATTGTCATACCAACACTGTTGTTGTTTCACATGCAAAATTAAAATATAACTGTTACAACACTGCGTGGTATGTTTCTTGAGTTCGCTATTCTATCAGCTGTATGTGTTTACATTCCTATTATTGACGTTCAAGTGTTTGAAATTAATAAATTTAATAAATTTCGTTATTAATATGGAAGGAAACCACGATATTCAGTTAAATTAAGTTGAATATAAGTGAAATATGAAAATATTTTGATGTTTATGTGGTGAAGACACGCAGCTGACGGTAGGATAGAAAGTAGTGCGTGCAAAAGTACGCAATATGCGCACTAATTATAACAAAGCAAAGGAGTGAGAAGGGTCGACAGGCGCAAGAAGTATGGAAGGCGACACAATAAAAAGTAAATTCTTTTAAGGAAGTCTCTTTTTTTTTTAATTGTGACCATTATTTTTTTCTATAGATACTTTAAGAAAAATGTATTTTTTCTATGAAGAGTAGAACGATATTTTTTTGGCAGCAGATTAAATTGTTCTGCAGTAGTGGAAGACAGTTTGGTGACGCATTTAGAAAGCGATTCTACAAGTCCATCGGGAGCAGAATGTGTGGTTTAAGCGAGCTGAAGAATTACAAAGTCCTGCGTTGAACGACAATGTGTGCACTCGAAGGCAGAAAGGAATATATCAAAACTGCCTTGTCAGATATTTTGCAGGTTCATGGCCAGATCGCAGAAATAAGGAAGCAAAAGCTTAAGATGGATGTTGCAGCAAGGGAAAGGGAAATGTCAATCAAAGAAAAAGAATTAGAGTTAAAAGAAAAACAAATAGAATTAAAAAAAGAGAAATTAATGACAAATTAGAAATTGAAAAAATGAAATTACAAATGCAGGAGAGGTTGGCAATGGATGAGCTTAGGCTAAAATTTAATATTTTTACAATGCACTACATTTTTAGTTAACTTTTGTTATGAATTTATTTTTATTATGTGTTTTTTTATGTTTTAAATGAAGTTTTTATGTTATAAGTTTTGTTGTGATATTAACAGTTAGTGCCTTTTGAAGAATACGATAATGAAATGATAAATGTACCTAACCCAAAATAAAAGTACCAAAATCAAAAATATAGTTGGATTATAATTAAGCAAAATAATCATGCATTTTTATTAACTTGTATGATTAAAGAACAAATGCATATATGTGCATATGTGTATAAGTATTAAATATTTTGATTTTGTACATAACGAAGCAAATAATTTCTCATATTATTTTCTGATGATAAAGGGAATTGAGGCATCAAAACTTCATTGCTGTTTTCATTATCTATATCGAAACTGATTAACATGTTGTGAAGAATACAACACACCATAATCCAGTCATTGCATTCCTTCTTATTTGACGTTGAAAGCATTCTAAATTTAAGCTCCTTTAAACTACCAAATTTCTCTTTCAAAAGACCAAAACAATTCTCAATTCGTACACGGTATTTGGAAAAATACGCATTGAATAAATCCCTTTCTTCTTTTCTATGTTCAACACTGTTTTGCCGGAAGGGCGTTATTAAATATGGTTTCAGTGGATAGGCACTATCTCCCGCGACCCCCTGTGATGTCGACAAGAATCGTTCCGGATGCTTTGCTAGTGAACAATTTGAAAATATTTTCGCGTCATGTACACTAGGGTGGGTCGATTCCGGACTTTTTTCGATTCGGGATTTCTAATAGTGCGGAAAGGTTGCCTTAGTACTTCCTGATTCCAATGCAACTTTTAGTTTTGAGATCGGATTTTATCTTCGACCCCAACTCCGGCCTTGAAATTTCGGAAATTCGCCTAAAATCGTGAAATTGTCTACCTAGCGCCTGAAATACGCATCTCATGGCAAAATGTATAAAACAAAAGTTATTTGTCTCGTCATACGAGCGGAAAGGCGGCGCGCCACAGCGCAAGGTGAAAATTGTTGCAGCTCTCAGCTAACTTGTATTGGTTACCCAAAACCCACCGCGTGGAGGTGGCTGCTCTTCGGGTTCCTTCCAAGCCCAACCCAACCAACCAACCATATGTCAGGCTGGTTTTAGTCTGAATCTGGTCAAATTTATTGATAAAATCAGATTTTGTACTAAACTTTGGCACTTGTTGCCTAGATTTCAGTGTAGAGCATATAAAACGATCACGAGATTGGGGGCCAATAACTTAAGAAGATGCCTCTGTCACCAGTTTGACGGTTCTCTCGCCTGCCACGGTGTGAGAGGAGAATTCACTAAATTTCCATACCTCTGCAGTTGTCTCCCGACAGCCCTTTCATGAGTTCTTCGTTAGAAACTGATCAAAGCACTGGTGGAACAGTCAAGGTAATAGTCTTCCAGTTAATCATATCGTAATAATTATTAGCTCTGAAATTCAGCTTTGGCATTTTATTACATCTAACCCTTCCATTTACAGTGTCAGACTCTGCTTCTCAGGCTGCCAGAAGACGGTCATGGGCCACCTTTTTGACTTCTATCCGTTCGTCAGTCATCATACTAAAGAGAATGTTTTCTGGAAGAGCAAAGCAAGCATTCTGTGGAACGAATGAATCGACAACCTTACGCAGTTTAGCAGGTAAGTATCGCGACCTTTGAATTGCAGCATAGAGATGGCGCGAGCCATCTTTGATTGAACTGTTGAATCTTATTGAGAACCACAAAGGTGAGTAAACTGTAAGTATGTACTTGACCAAAATCTTTATTTCCTTTGTTAGTTTGTCAGTAGAAATGTATAATCTCAGAATTCAATTTGCACAGGTGAGCCAGCGAGATTTGCACATGTTACCTGGATGCATCGACGCTAAATCTGAGGAACATTGACCGGAAATAACAGCTTCTGATATTTTATAGAGATAAGCTTGGTCTGTGCTAAGTTGGGTCGGATTAATAACCTCAGAAGGTAATTGGCAGGATGGAAAACTTTCAAATTTGACAACATGCAACTTCTCACAATCAGGGAGCAGTTTACCTATGTCGCCAGAGAATGTATTTGGACTCTTTGAGACACCATCTATGTGTTCGAAAAGAGCACGAAATGGAAGTTCGTTGAAATGTAGAAGACAAACAACCCACTGTAATGGCCTACCTATTATTTCTTCTAGTTTCCGAATGATTCCACCTTTCCAACCAGTGTTCGTCTTGGTGCCATCAGCACTGACAACTTCTAGATGTTCCACATCAACTGAATTGTCTTGTAAATGTTGCCATATAGCTTGGGTCTCATCCTCAGCTGACCCGGAAGGAGAGGTGACGTGGCCAAAATAATGACAACCAGGTTCCGCTATAAGAGAAATATGTTCCTCTTTGACAGTGTCGCGGCCGTCAAAATACAGCCCATATACAGAGTAAATACTTTCGGTGTTTTGGAGCTTAACTCCAACACGTTTTTTGCCCGACTAATCTTGCATTTGTCAGTGACAAAGCTAGCCTGATCCTCTGTTATCAAACCTGCTTTTTTGGCATCCAGAAAAGCAGATGAAACAATCAAGGCCGCTGCTCTATCACTTACTCCAAATCTTTGGGCAGCTAAAGCAGTGTGTTCTAATACTAGTGTGTTTTGTTTTGTTTTAGAGGATGGAAGTGAAAATTCATCATCAGCATCATTTTTGGAAGAATCCATGTGCGACGCACCTACATTGTTGTCGTCTGTATGAGAGTCTTGCTGATCTGAATGGTCACGTGTTCTAGCTGATACTTTTCCGGTAAGTTTTGATGTTGAATGACGTTTTGAAAGCTCTTCTTTACGTTCATTTTTCTTTGTAATCTTTTTTGTTTCAGGTAGATCAACACTTCCAATGCGACCAATTCTTCTGGTTCTCTGGTCCAAGAGAAATGGTTGTTCATTGATAGGAACTTTCCTTTCCTTTGGACAAGTGCAAGAAGAAAAATAAATGCATTTACAAGCAGCGATGTCAAATAATTTTCCGGGAGAAGAGACAAAGTCGTCTCTTTTAGAGCTCAAACCTACTGGGTTCCTTAAAAACATTTGTTTAAGAGTCAGAAATTTCTTATGGTATGTGATGAGCATTTGTACAACTCTGGTGTGTGAAACTATCGGAATAGATGACTTTTTGAAAGTATTTTCAACCTTTTTTGCAACTATTTCTGTAACCTCTTTACTCCTAGGTTCATAGTTCTCGCCTCAGAGTCGCCCTATACGAAATCTTTCAAACTGATAACACAAAAGAACATCCTGGTAAGTAGGTAACTGGGACTCAGAGGGACTGTACGGATATATGCCAAACACAGGACATTTCTGTCTAAATTTAAATTTAGATAGACATTTTGAGTTCTGTGTTCTGTTGAGAGAATATAAGTGACAGCACTCGGCGAAATCAACGACAAGAGGAAGGAACTCGATGAAAAAATATTTATGTGGAGACCAGTCCGAACGTGTCGTATGGCACAGGGAAATAAATGTAAGTGATAGAACTCGGCGAAATCACCGACAAGAGTGAAGGAACTCGATGAAAAAATATTTGTGTGGGGACCTATCCGAACGTGTCCTTTGGCGTAGGTGAATGAATGTGAGTGATAGCACTCGGCGAAATCAACGTCAAGAAGTGTGGCCGCAAGCCGATTTTCACCTTGCGCTGTGGCGCGCCGCATTTTCGCTCGTATCTCGGGAACGGTTCGTCCTACGGTCATTTCGGTAGCAAATGACGTGACAAATAACTTTTGTTTTATACATTTTGCCATGAGATGCGTATTTCAGGCGCTAGGTAGACGATTAACAATTTAACGATTTTAGGCGAATTTCCGAAATTTCAAGGCCGGAGTTGGGGTTAAAGATGCAATCCGATCTCAAAACTAAAAGTTGCATTGGAATCAGGAAGTACTAAGGCAACTTTTCCGCACTATTAGAAATCCCGCATCGAAAAAAGTCCGGAATCGACCCACCCAAATGTACACTGCCTGGGTAACCAATCGTCACCTGTTTTATGCGTAATTTATAGTCCCAAATCGCTTGTAGTTTTAGCGAATATTGACATTTACGCAAATAGTAAATTTCATGCTGCATAACTGGTGCTTCAACTAATTTTATTTCGGAACCATCGATGTAACCCACACACCCTGGCATTTCTTTCGCAGTTGCGGACACAATTTCCAGTCTTTCTCTTTCATTGGGCCAGTATAAAAACTCACTTTTTAATCGCAATATGGCTTTAAAAATTCGTTGCGTTACATTTTTAATAGTGCCTCCATCACCCACACCAAATAAGGAAGCCACTTTGCGAACAGATTGTCCATCGCCGGAAGATCCCAACCGATACAGCACTATTTTGAGTTGCAGTTCGATTGGAAGTTGTGAAGCACTTGAACTTGTCTTAAACACGCCGTCATTTTTAATTAATTCTAAGATACGTTCGCATTTCTCCGGGCGAACACGAAGCATCTGATTGAATCTGCTTTCGTCAAGATTCCTTAGCACATTTCGCTGCCAACTGGAACATTTTGGTAAGCCGAAATGATCGCTTCTTCTGTTGCTCAACAAACAGCTCATGCTGATCAAAAAACTTTCAATAGCTTCGTCTACTTCGTCACCTGGCAAAGTATAAATATTTGTATTTAATGAAGAAATGTATGCAAATACTCACTTGATTCAACCCCTAATAGAGCCAATGCATGATTTTCACATAAAGAAGCTATAATTTTACTTTTCTGTCTTTCTCGTGGCATTTCTATCTTCTTAATTTTATGACAAAATATGACATAAAACAGTTAAGGATACTCACAAGTGTCGAATTTTTTAAGAATATTAAAATATGACATAAGACATACAACAAAGCTTGTGAATTGCCTAAATGACTTATCGTGTGCCAATACATAGCCGTGGTGGATTTAAGTTACGAAGCAGAATAATCCAACCTTGTATTGTAAATGGTGTGGTGGCATGCCTTGCAAATTGCAAACGAATTTAAAAACTCAATTGGATAATTCACAGTATCGTTGGTATCACAAACTGCATCGAAAGATTTATACGACACCAAGGCCCCAGGCAACAACTGTTGTATCTTTAAATTTAACTCATTGACGTCCACATTTTTACTTGCCAAAATCGGTATTTTTGCAAGCCACTAATGATTTGCATATTGTGTGTGTAAGTCGGGAAATTCATATGTGATCGATAAGAGTATTTTGCGAGCCGATGATTGTGCAGAAGTCCGCCTATAATTTTATGCATCCCGGATTTTCATGTACAGCTACTTTCCCATCGCCAATATCTAATAATTCTTTAAAGAAAGTTTCGGCGGATGGATCCTGAAGCATTTGTACGCTCATGTTCACCGTAAGTTGTACTTTTTCAATACTACGCCATAGAGGCGATGATTTTAAGCAAGCATTGATTTCATCAGCGTACGTTGAACGTGGAATAACGGAAAGTGTTCATTAGAAATCATCTGAAAGGAGTAACAAAGTGCCGCCAAATAATTTATCGTTCTTTTTTCATATTCTTTAGTGTCTAATCTAATGCCACAAGCGAGCAAGAGTGCCATAGTCGAGGATTGTTTTTTATGTTGAACGCTGCATCTGGATTATTTTGAATGTTCAACGGCAGCTTAAATGCTGAATGAGCTGTTCTGTCTCCAAACAATAAAGTTGCTGCAATGTCAGAAGAAGCAACGGCCATTGCGATGGCATTTTTTGATCGTATCTTGGCAAGAATAAGCGTAATAAGGAACGTTTTGCCAGTTCCACCTGGTGCACCCAAAAAAAAAAAGAATCCTCCTTGTCCTACCGAAACTGTCAGCATAATGCGGTCGTACAAAAATTTTTGTTCATCATTTAGTAATACTACCTGCCATTTTCACAGTATTGTACACTAGTTCACATTCATATCTGTGTTGAGTAAATCAGATGCACTTCGATTCGGTGAGCTCATCCCGAAATGACTGATTGCTGAATTCGCAATAGCAAAGCAAAGATCCTCGATAGCAATCAATGATTCATTGTACATAGCATCACTGAATGATATCGTTAGATCGTTGTACCTTGTACGATATCGATAAACAATGTCATCAGTCATTGCATCTTTGTGATTATCCCACCACATTTGTGCTCGGGCCAGGAAACATGTAGTCAGTACTATAGCAAATAGTAAACGAATTTGTGTTCCTGTGCAGTTTAATGCTGCTTCTGAAAACACTCTATCCCATTGGTTGTCGTCTTCTAGTAAGCCTTGTGCAAAGCATGCATATTTATACGTTGGATACAGTTGTCCATCTACCTTACGTATATCTTGAAATGAAAATGAATGGTCCGGTGACACTAACCAACCGCAATCACAGATAAAAATGCTCAGTCCGTCTTGGGTTGACTGTATATACTCGACCAAAAGTATTTGATTTAAATAAACCGGGGTACGCACCAACTGGTGTCCCTTTCTTGCGGGGCACCCATTTTATTGATTGAGCCCATGTACAAAATCGTGGGACTTCAGAATAGAGCAGCGTTTGAGATAAGGCATCAAACGCATCCGCATGATTGCACAGTTTGAAAAATTCGGTTAGCGTGGTTTTTGGTGGGTTTATAGCACGATCAAGCGCTGTATTGTCCGTGAAATATACGCGCCGGCCGTTTTTAAGATGGACAGTTAATTGGATAACTGCTGGATCCCGTTTATGAATTGGGAAACCGAAAATACGCAAGACTGCTTCATTTGAACTGATATACCGCCATTTTGGTAATTCGTAGTTTCATCATTTTCATTCAACGCAGGAGCATTTACATTAGTATTTTCAATTCTAAATACAGCCATGGCACTTACTTTATTAACATATTTGGAACTTCCTCAACGATATATTGGATATCTGTCTACATGCGTTACCGTATCGTTTATGAAATCTTTAGTAAAACGCTTTGTACATTTTTCGGCTACCATGTAAGGTGATGAACGATTCATATTTCCGCACGGATCATGAATCATGCATGTAGTAACAATATCAAATAGCAATTGATCAGTAGACGGATCTGGAATATCTGCAGAAATAAAACTATCAACGTCTCCACCACGTATTTTGTCGACGAACCAAATTAAAATGTGAGAATAAGGTAATCCACGCTTTTTCCACTCAACCGAATACATCCACCAACGTGTTGCGTCAAATACATGCAATAAAGCTATTTAATCACTTTAATTTTTGTTTAAACACACGTGCTGTAATGTCATGACGATGTATTGCATTTTGTCCTGATAATAGCAACGATCTAATTTCGGATTACATGTAAAAGTAATGAAAATACACGGTTATCCATATTCACGCACGAAAGTCATACCAACCTGTAATACTCTTGCATGTGATGTGGACTACCTACATACGTACAATGATGGTAAGATGACAGAGTGTCCAAATTTCGGCAGTATCAGCACTGTTCGCAATGGCATGTCGCAAGTGAATATATTCTTCCGCACGCAGTTTTTGTAGATTATATCGCAAGTATATTCGTTCACTTCAGCTTCACATACAGTATATAATATTATCAAAGATAAGCAATTTTTAAAAAGTAGCTTTTATTTCCACGTTAACTACAAATATTGTTTTGAAAATTGCATAACTTTATAATAATGTTATCAATTTTGAATGCATTCACAAAACTTCGCCAAATGATATTCATATCAATTGATATGACAGCATGTAAACGTATAAAAATATAAGCCGAAAGGCCAACATACATGCGTCTGTAATAGCACTGTATATTTCTGAGCATGATTTTCATTCAATGCTCAGCTCTGCTCACTCAAAAAATTGAACATGTTCGTTGTCTTAAATAAGATAAGTTAAGAAATTAGTAATACTTAAGATCATGTAATCATATACATACAGTCCAATAATTTTTTAAAATAATCATTTCTTTCCCTCGGCGATATGTTCAAATATCATTGAACATGCTTACTTATTTAGTATCAGCAAAGCCGAAAAAAAATATTTATTTATAAATTGAACATACAGACATATGTACATAAACATACTCATGCATTTATGTACATGCAATGAATGCGCATTAATAATAAAAATGCATGGGTAAACAAAAGGCATAAATTTACAGATCCGATAACATTAAACACACGCACACATCTATAAAATTGTATAGTTAATAACAATTGTTAATGGGGTTAACTCCATGTGGTGTGCAATACATACAAACATACACACTTACACATATATTTAAATATTTAATACGGTTTTCTAAAATAGTATACAAGTAATGAAAATACTAAATAAAAATTGGAATGAATATATTCTCAATGATTATTTAAAAAAATTAGTGGACTGTATATGATTTCATGATCTTAAGTACTACAAATTTCTTAACTTATCTTATTTAAGATAACGAACATGTTCAATTTTGAAAATTCTTTCGGGCGGCAAAAGTAACTGCTGAAAAGATGACATGAGTTGCGATCCTGTCATGGTCGACGACTAAGTGACGTTCACGATGACTATGCGCCTTCCTGTGTTGTATCAATGATAGTTTGCTCGCAACTATTTGTTGATATTCTAGTCCTGTCGGCTTTTCCTCTTTTATATCGGACGATGGTATACCTTCGATTTTACCTTATTCTCGTCTTCATTGCTTTCGTCCTTCGGTGATTGTTGTATGTATTTTGTTGGTAGACATCCGATCCTTTTCTTCATCTTGGCTTTTGTGTTCAGTTCTGCATTTTCTGCTGTCATGCCTACATCATTCTTCTTCTTCTTCTTAATTGGCGTAGACACCGCTTACGCGATTATAGCCGAGTTAACAACAGCGCGCCAGTCGTTTCTTCTTTTCGCTACGTGGCGTCAATTGGATATTCCAAGCGAAGTCAGGTCCTTCTCCACTTGGTTCTTCCAACGGAGTGGAGGTCTTCCTCTTCCTCTGCTTCCCCCGGCGGGTACTGCGTCGAATATTTTCAGAGCTGGAGTGTTTTCATCCATCCGGACAACATGACCCAGCCAGCTTAGCCGCTGTCTTTTAATTCGCTGAACTATGTCGATGTCGTCGTATATCTCGTACAGCTCATCGTTCCATCGAATGCGATATTCGCCGTGGCCAATGCGCAAAGGACCATAAATCTTTCGCAGAATTTTTCTCTCGAAAACTCGTAACGTCGACTCATCGGTTGTTGTCATCGCCCAAGCCTCTGCACCATACAGCAGGACGGGAATTATGAGCGACTTATAGAGTTTAGTTTTTGTTCATCGAGAGGGGACTTTACTTTTCAATTGCCTACTCAGTCCGAAGTAGCACCTGTTGGCAAGAGCAATCCTGCGTTGGATTTCCAGGCTGACATTGTTGGTGGTGTTAATACTCGTTCCTAAATAGACGAAATTATCTACAACTTCAAAGTTATGACTGTCAACAGTGACGTGAGAGCCAAGTCGCGAGTGCGACGACTGTTTGTTTGATGACATTTTCTGTGCTTCCTTGTCCAGCCTGGAGAAAGCAGAACTAACGGCGCGGGTGTTGAGGCCGATGATATCAATATCATCGGCATACGCCAGCAGCTGTACACTCTTATAGAAGAACTATTTTCTCCAGAAGCAGGTTGAAAAAGTCGCACGATAGGGAGGTGCCTGGTCTGAAACCTCGTTTGGTATCGAACGCCTCGGAGAGGTCCTTCCCGATCCTGACGGAACTTTTGGTATTACTCAAAGTCAGTTTACACAGCCGTATTAGTTTTGCGGGGATACCAAATTCAGACACCGCGGCATAAAGGCAGCTCCTTTTCGTGCTGCCGAAAGCAGCTTTGAAATCGACGAAGAGGTGGTGTGTGTCGATTCTCCTTTCACGGGCAATGGAACGTCTGCTCCGTCGTCATCGATTAGGGAATCGGGTTTGCCTTCTCCTATCGTTGTGCGTTCACTGCCATTCAGCAGGCTGGAGAAGTGTTCTCTCCATAATTTAAGTATGCTCTGGGCATCGGTGACTAGATCACCTTTGGGGGTCATACAAGAGTATGCTCCGGTTTTGAAACCTTCTGTAAGGCGCCGCATTTTTTCATAGAATTTTAGAGCATTAACCCTGTCGGCCAGCTTATCAAGCTCATCATACTCACGCATTTCAACCTCTTTCTTTTCTGTCTGCAAATGCGTCTCGCTTCCCTCTTCAACTCTCAATATCTATCCCATCCCGCAAGCCGAGTAGCAAATCGTTCGGCTGTCTTTTGTGATTGCAGCTTCTCGACGTCGAACCTTCCTTGTGTTTTTTGACGTGCGTTTTTTGCTGCACAGAGGCGGGTGCGAATCTTGGCTGCAACAAGATAGTGGTCCGAGTCGATGTTAGGACCTCGGAGCGTACGCACGTCAAGAACACTGGAGACGTGTCTTCCGTCTATCACAACATGATCGATCTGGTTGGTGGCTTTTCGATCCGGAGACAGCCAGGTAGCTTGATGTATCTTCTTGTGCTGGAAACTAGTACCACAGATAACCATATTTCGGGCCCCGGCGAAGTCAATCAGCCTCAACCCATTTGGGGAAGTTTCGTCGTGGAGGCTGAATTTACCGACCGTAGTGCCAAAGATACCTTCTTTGCCCAACTTGGCGTTAAAGTCGCCAAGCACGATTTTGACATCGTGGCGGGAGCAGCTCTCATAAGGGCGCTCCAAGCGCTCATAGAAGGCATCTTTGATCACATCGTCCTTCTCTTCCGTCGGGGCGTGGGCGCAAATCAGCGATATGTTGAAGAACATCGCTTTGATGCGGATTGTGGCTAGACGTTCATTCACCGTAGTGAATGATAGTCATCCGCTCCTTTATATGGCCACTGTAGTAAATGTCACAAGGACCTATTCGTCTCTGTCCTTGTCCCTTGTCCCTTTCCTTGTTTGCCATGGTCGTCATCAAAAGGGGGGTCTCTCATCCGAGCCTTGTTGCTTCCTTTCATTGGGGGTGTTTTTTTACGTGGCGGGTCCCAAACCCAGCGCACAACCTTATGTAGGGGATGTTTCGTCTTCTCATATTAGCTCGCTTTCGAACGGATGTTCTGAGGCTACCCAGAGGATACTTGGTCAAAGACCGGAAGTAGTGAGCTGCTTGAGCCATGTTTAAAAGAATCGTTTCTGGCCACTCCCAAGTGAATGGCGATCAGAGAACTTTCCTCACTTGCGTGAACTTCCACACTTGACTCCATCCTCCAACTTCTACACATGACTCCATCCTCCACTTCTACACATGACTCCATCCTCCTGAGAAGTAGATGGCGCAAAATCAGAGTCGCAACGAGAGATTTAGAGTGGATCAGTTTCGAATCACTTCGAAGAAGTGATTTCGAACTGTCATTTTGGCAAAATCTTTATAAATTTTTAAGATTAGTGGGATAAACTAGTCAGCAGCCGAAATCGTGTGATTAAGTTGCGGTCTGCACATTGTATAAGCCTACTGAGAACAAAAGCAAATATCAAATGTTTCAGATATTTAACAAATGACGACAACCTTTCCTTGTCAAAACATAAAAGGTTGATTAATTTTAGAATTCAGGGTTGGAATGGTTAGGTACGAATAGAGAAGTTGTGAGCTCCTTGAAAGTTACGGTAATACTTTTCTTAATTTTCTTGTTTCGTACACACATCCAAAAACCATCGCGATCCTTTGCCATCTCAGCCAAAATAACGACCGAATCTTTTAGTTGTAGCGGATCTTCGTGATGATTTTTAAATTTGTGCAAAATAGAATATTTTTAAATTTTTTTCTGTAACATTTTTTCATTTTCAATAACATCCACACGCGCACGATATGCTTGTACAATTCCAGTCATACAAGTATATCGATATCGCCCGTTTGTATGGTGTTAAACACTGACCCAGCGATGTCTTGTCCTTCAACGTTTGTTAAATGCGATGGGATTAGCACATCAAAACCTTTATCACACAACCTGTAGTAAATAAAAAATATTATATTAGTTGAAAGCTATTAGTGACAAGCACAGCTGTTTCCAACGCTACTCACTGTTCCATCTCGATGTCATAGATGATATTGGAAAGTTTCTCTTTCATTGTGCAGTTTCAAAGGCAGCGGTTTGATTAAACGTATAACCACCAAGCCGCTGCACCTGTAAAAAAATAAGATAATATTTTTATTAAGCTTCTTTTGTCTAGCTTTATTATTATTACTAATGTACATAAGTATCTACTAAGTGCTACTAACCTTAAACAGATATCGTGTGATATCACTACTAGCAATGTCCAGCCATTTTTGTAAACTTACTTCAAACATTCTTTCTCATCTTGTTAATCAGCAAAAAAGAAAGTTTTAGTTAAAAAAATTTGCCTTGATTTCTATTTTCGCATTCGTGGCCACGCAAAGCTTACCACTCAAAATTTTCAAGTGCTGTGCATATTTCTCAACACTGTAGCTTGTAGCGGTACTTTTTGTGGTACAGAAATTTATTTTATTTTTTTTAATACGAAGTTTAGTCGAGGTATACTTTAAAAGCAATCAAATCGGCCGCATTTGTATAAGAACAGAAAAGCAATTTTGTGTTTTACTGATTAAACATAACAAATTAAAAACTATAATTATGATGAGATAATATAATTTAGTTTACTTCTGCTTACCAAAAACTTAACAAAAAACAAAATTGAAGAAAATCCCGAACGAACCAAAAAGACCTATTACAAATCTAAAAAAGTATAGTGGTAAGCTCTGCGTGGCCACGAGTGTAGAAATATTTAAAGGCATTATTCGTATTTAAAATATTTATCAAATAAGAAATAAGTAACCAAACTATTGCGCATTTCCCAGCTTAGTTATTAATACTTCTTTCTGAAAAATTGTGTATCGCCTTTTGTTTGTTAACATATTGATACTTCAATCAGCTAGAAAGTCGATAGTTTCTCTCTTTCTTACTTATGCTTTCTCCCATTCAATCGAAAATTGCACAAAATGTAACAGTGTTGGTGAACAGCTGGAATTGTTTCTATTGTGTGCAATCTGTTACCTCCGTCTTGCAGGGTATTGATAAGGTGTACTGATCGTTTTCGAATTAACGATACTCTCTGAACGATAATCGACAAAAATCAAAAATACATAAAAGAAAAAAATATCATTCATTATTACTTTTCCCTTAAAACTTTAGATTACATTTATTTGCCTGTAACATTGGAAAGTTTCGATTTCGAATTAGACTATCTCGATAAAAGCATACATATATTTTAGTTAAGGTCGGCGTGGTACCCCATTCTTCCGCTAGCGCAGAAAACACTTGGATACCAAAGACCAGTAGCACCCCGGTGTCATATCGACGTGGGTTATATTTTTCAACATTCCCATTAAGTACGAATATCGAGTGTATCAAGTAACGAATGAAATTTTTTTCTGTAACATACATATTTCTCAATTTTATCAATTCTTGTTCAGCCTCAAATATTGAAAGTATCGATATTACGAAAGCCATCACTGGTTGCATCAATAGTACCCAATTGAATTTCAAACAGTGGTGCTATATATAGCGCTTATATCGTGCATAATCCTAATATTTTTTATGGTTTTTTCCTACAAACAATATAAAAATAGTGCGCATGTTGAAGTAGATTTGAAAACAAAAATTTCCAGATATTTCGCAACAAATTTGGACCATGCTTTCAGAAAAGCCACTGCGCTGAACATTTACCCTCAGACATTTCAACACAATACATATTTTTTCTGTATGCACTAACACCAACGCACTTGTTCGGGCTTTTTTTTAACCTAGATACGATGAAAAAAAGTTATCTCATTTCTTGATCTTATAGAATGAGTGCGAATAAGAAAACATAATCATCATTAAGGCAAAAAGAAAATCCCAAAAAGGGTAATAAAAAAACGATTAAAAAACGCAAGTCATTCGCGCTAATTAAAAAAGGTAAGTTGGAGAAATTTTATGTGATATTTTAAAAATATTTTGCAAATAATTAATTCATTTGTTTTTTCTAGCATTGGAAATATCAGCAGTTTCAACAATTATAGCAGGAGCAGCAAATATAAATTGTTGGATAAGTTTTATCACATGATATTATGAGATAATAGGTGTTTACTTCATGTTTTTAATCGGCTTGTGCAGTGAAATATAATGTGTGAAAACAAATGTGTATTTTCTATGTTTAAAGTGGCCTGCGTAGTGGAAAAATTACGCGAATACAAATGTTTGTTTTATTTTCATATTATATACAACAAACGAAAATCGACTTAAATAACTTGTTATACGTTAATGATTTCATAGTGATTTCTATTTGTTTTTTAGATAATAATCGATAAAGGACTAGGGTGGCATATTTTGATACAGTAATTAATCTTTTTCAGAAAATATTATTATTTATTACTATCGATTTCTTAATAATAATTATTAGTACTATTATAATTAGTATTAATTCATTAGAAATTGTATATTAATAAAGAGGAAATAAAGAAATGTTAATAAAAAATATTTGCTTAACCCTTGCGTTGCCACCCAAAAAAAATCACACTGTCTGCCGCCCAGGGTACCCGGGTACCCGTACGCAAATTGGTGGGTATAAGTGCGTTATACGTAAAAATAATTGAGTGCATTCTATCAGGATCTATTTACTGACATCTTAGAAAGGTATTTCTGCTTGAAAGTACCATATAAATTATGTACAGACACCTACATAGTCCTAAATCAGCAATAAAACGCGCGCTGCTCTAATGTAAATTTCTGGATTCTGCGAAGGCCAGTTCCGTGGAATTCGAGTTGTGGGGAAACAGGTCGTTCTTTGAATTGGTTTGTACTTCAGGAACGTTCGAGAATGCTGTGAAACGAATATAAGCTGTATAGTTCAGTTTCTGTTATTGACTCGAAGAAGCCAGACGTATCGCTGTTTGGATAGTTCTTTAGCGTGTAATTGTATTTTATTTATATAAGTCAGTTAAATAAAAGGATGGAGGAGTTATCGAAATCGCAGTTTTTGAGGTAACGTAAAAACAATAAATACACGATTTAGTTAGCACGATGGGTTTTTAATTTTATCGAAAATTGAATGCGAAAAATATGAATAAAATATTTTTTGATGCTATAGCAAGAATATACGAAAATACATTTTACATTACTGTATGTAGCCCACACTCATCGAAAAAAATTATTTTATTCGTATTTTTCGTATTCATATTGTTAAAACCCACCGTATGTATTTGATATTATTCAAAATGTAATATTATTGTAAAACTCAAATTTATTTTTATTTAGATTGAGCGAGGCTCAAAAAGAGGAGTATATCAGAAAATTGGATGAGGACGTTGACGCCGCGATCGACAGTGAAGATCCGTCAGACAGCGAAGACGACGATTGGTTTCCGGACGGTATTTAAGCGTCAGATACTGAAGATTACGAACAGGATGGAGCAGCTGAAATTGAAGAGGATACAAGTGATCGTGAAGCTCCAGAGGGTGAAGAAGAAGAGGATGATGACGACGATGAGGAAGAGGGCGACGACAATGAAGTAGCTGTATCGACTTCTAATAGTCGGTCAGACAGTTCAAGTGTTCCACCCAATACAAGTACAACATTTATAGCAAAAGATGGAATAAAACCGCACGCCCAAATCATCAGATTCCTGCTAGAAATATTGTGAGGCAAAGAGCTGGACCTCATAGGAGTACGGAAATGTTGTCAATCGCTCAAACATTAAAAAAAAATTATCACGTTGGAAATGGTCGATATTATTGTTCGCTGCACGAATAAAAAAGCAGAAGCCGTGTATTGAGTTTACAACAAACAACATCCAGAAAATGAACCTCGTGTATGGAAAAAAGTAACAGTGACAAAGATGTATTCCTTTTTTGGAGTATTGATATCTGCTGGTGCAAATAACTCAAACACAGATCATGTAAATAAAATGTGGAAGAAAAATGCTTATCCGTTATATCGTGCAACAATGGGACGAATACGCTTTCAGTCGCTTTTACGGTTCATACGTTTCGATGATTATACAACACGCCCGGCTCGAGTAGCCAATGATAAAGCTGCTCTTATTTCAGATACATGGAAGATGCTGAATGCCAACTTAGCTGCATTGTATCGACCAACGGAACACTTGACCATCGACGAACAGCTCTACCCTTTCAGAGGAAGAACTAAGTTTACTCAGTATATGCCATCCAAGCCTGCTAAATACGGTCTGCAAGTATTTTGGTTGTGCGATGCAAGTAATGCTTATCCACTGAAAGGGATTTTGTATACAGGTAAACAAGGTAATACTCGAGAAGTCAATCAAGCTGAACGAGTTGTCAAAGACCTGGTCAGCGATTATAAAGGATCTTGCCGAAATATAACCACGGACAGATTTTTCACAACTTTACCTTTGGTGGAGACTCTGTTATCTTGGAAACTTACTATCGTCGGTACATTGAAAAAAAAATAAGACGTTTATACCTCAAGAAATGAAACCGTCAAGGTCTAGAGAAGTACTGTCAACTCTTTTCGGATTTCATGAAAAAGCTACTATCTGCTCATACGTTCCAAAGAAAAACAAAGCTGTAATACTTCTTAGTGCGATGCACTACGGTTATGCAGCTCACAAAAAACAAGAAATGATTTTGTTTTATAATCAAACAAAAGCTGGAGTTGACACCATGGATCAAATGTGTTCGAGGTATTCCACCCAACGGCGAACGTGTAGATGGCCGCTGGCTTTCTTTTTCAATATCCAGCAAATAACAGCATGCTTCATAAGAAAACGAACAGACGGAGACTTTTTCTTCGACAATTGTCAGAAGAGTTAGCAATGTGCGATAAGCCCGTATGCGAACAGCATTCGGTAAACATTTCTAAATGTTTACATTGCAATAATTAAATTTTAATTTTTCTTAATTTTTTAATTAATTCTTAAAATAGTAATAATAATATTATTTTGCGACATGAAGTTAAAAAAATGAATGAATGAAATGAAAAAAAAAAATGAAACGAATTTTTAGCTTTTTACATAGTGAAATATAAGTAATAATTTGAACAAAAAAAATGAAAAATTTTGAATGAAATATCAATAAATAATTAGAAATGAACATAATTTGTTAAAGTTAGCATATAAATACTTATTTACTTCTTTTAGATATAAAATAAAAGTATAATCGTAATGTATTACACGAACTTCTATCGGGGTACCCGGGTACCCGGGTGGCTGAGACGGGTTCTTATTTTAAAATGTAACATTTCCGAAGTTAGAAAACAATTTAAACTATGTATAATGGGCAATTCGCTAGATAATCGATTAAACCATGGGGATCCAAGAGGATTTTAGCCTATCTTTTTTAGAAAAAATATTATTCAACAAAATACACTGCGGTGGGTTCCCGGGTACCCGGGTGGCAACACAAGGGTTAAAATGGTAAAAGTATTTTAAATCACGAATCAAGAAATATACCCCTGAATCAGCTGTCGATTAGGGTTATTAGAGCAGCTCAGCTATATTTTTTTTTGTATGACACTACTGAATGAGCGAAACAGAGATGTTATGATTAGAATCTAAACAGCACCTTTTGCGTGTTCACCAGTTGTAAAAATGTGAAAAGCTGGTGATTCACTAGTTTTTTCACAACGTTTGGGTGGCAGGGTAATTATATATGTGAAAATGTGTACCAAATGCAATAGTGCCATAGTAGCTTTAGGCACGTTGCTTAAAATTGTCAATTAATTGTCTTCAAATTAATGCTGTTTGTCGAGTTTCATTAGTATAGTTATTAGCATGCAAATTACTTGCTTTCCATTTCAATTATTTTACGAATACGTATATGTATATTTAATAACTTAAACAACAAGGCAAACATTCAAAGGACGCAAGCAAGTTTTGAACTCTAACTGTCAATATATTATTTTCCATTTAGCATAGCAAAATGTAAAATTTGTTTACACCAATAACACACAACTCAACACACGAAAAAGTTGTACCTTTTGGCAACCAGCATAAGGCATTAACTTATAAATTTTTAACAGTATGTGGTTCGATATTAAACGAAACAAAGCGAAAAAAATATTGGATGAAGGTAAAATACTGTGGTGAACACGAATACTAGAACAAAAACGAATCAACGATATACTATTACAAGGTATGTTCCAGAGTAAACAGGACTTTTTGAATCTTGTGCCCCCTGGTAGCGTCAACTGGTGCGTTAGAATCTTCTATCTTTATCGATTGTCCAGTGAGAATTTCATGACATTTCATTAATTGGAAGTGAAGTTATTGCGTTTTAAGTTTCAGTATGTTTGTGTTATCGGTTCGAAAATGAGCTTCGAACAATGAGCCAACATTAAATATTGTTTTAAAATTGGTAAAACTTTTACCGAAACGATTCAATTGATGAAACACGTTTATGGCGAGGATTGCCTATACTGTAGCAGAGTGCACGAGTGGTTTCAACGTTTCCAAAGTGGTCGTGAGGACAAAAATGACGATCAACTTGTTGGCAAATCAAACCCCTTGATCGAAATCATCATTGAAATTCATGGAAATGGAATTGAGTATTTCCGAAACATCGATTTATCGCATTTTGACCGAACACTTTGGCTTGCGAAATGTGTGTGCACGGTTTGTTCAGCACAAATTGACTGACAACCAAAAATTGCTCTCATCGATCGACGCTTGTGACCGATTATTTGACCAAAAATCACATTTTGACCATTAACCACTCTCCGTATTCACCTGATATGCCACCTTGCGACTTCTTCCTTTTCGGAAAAATACATTTTCCAATAAAAGGAAAGCGTTATGCAGACCTAGAGGCCATTCAAAAGGCCGGCATACTGACGGCCAGACCGGCCGACGAAATTTAACACTGGTTCGATATGCTTTTAGACCCTGCAAAAGGCTGTATTGAAGCAGAAGCAGACTACTTTGAATAAAATAATTTAATTTTGCTGAAAAACCATTTGTTCTGTTTTTTTTTATGTCCTGCTTACTTTGGAACGCACCTTGTATATCCAACAAGACATCGAAAATCGTAGTTGCCAGAATATTCGTTAAGGTTGCCGGATTGTTTAGAAGACGCAATTTCTATTAGAGTTTTGCTTAATAAAGAGCTATTAGCAAGAAGTTGTAAACTCGAACGACGAGTAATACGCTTTAAGATGTTTGATGAGGAAATAAAGATAAGGACATAGCCATTAATTTGGATATTTAATTTATCAAGGGAAACGATTTATTGAGAATTACAATATTATTTTACTACTTAATAAAAGTTTAAAATAAGTCGCCAGTGTACATGATTAGTACCGTTAGCATCTAAGTCTACTGAGAACAAAAGCAAATACAAAATACTTCATATATTTAACTCATGATGACAACCTTTGATTATCAAAACATAAACAGTGGGTTAATTATATACGGATAGAGAAGGTCCTCCAGATCAAGAAAAAAATATGATAACTCACTTCACATTCAACCTAATTGAAAGTGACATATTCACTTTACACTCCACCTAAAAAAATCCAATTACTGTGGCACAGTCACTTTTAAATAAACAAATAAAATATAAATCGTTTACGCGGCCCAGCAGCTTAAACCTTATTAAAACTCCAAAGTAACATGAACAAATAACAAATAGACCGTATGGTCTACTCAACATAAACAAATAACGCAATTATGGATAAGATTCTTTGTTCACCCAAAAAATAGTCTTAAGCCGAATTGTATTTAATTTATTAGAGATTTGTGCCACAAATATTTTACTCATTTTACTGGGATAGGTGGTAGGATACTTAAAATATCCGAAAAAGGAAAAGCGAGTGAATAATAAATTAACTTTTATAATTCAACTTTTATAAATTGCAAAACGTTGTTGTTCTGTTCGCACTTCAACTGGGAGAAAAAATCGGTTATCCCAACTAAGTAGAAGCAAAACGAAACAAAAACTTAAAAAGTCCAAAGGTACGGTAGAAAAACTGGAGAATAAGAAAAAGAGAAATAAATAAATAAAGTGAAATAAAAGAATTAAAACAAACAACAAAGTGGCACTACCAGCTATCATTTTAAATGAGGGCAATCTCAGTGAGTCCCTTAGACAACTAAAAGATATTCCCCCATTCAAGGGAGAACCAGAAACTCTCTTTACTTTCATCAGTAGAGATGACTATATTTTGTCGCTCTACCAAACTAATGATGTACGACAACAGCGCATTCCACTTGGAGCTGTCGAACGAAACCTGGATGGACTTGTAACCAGATCATTGGGCCTACCAAACATTGAAGTATGGACAACCCTGAACCTTAGATTGATTGCGGAGTACAAACTCCAGACGCCTAACTACAAATTGTTGGGAGCTTCCGCGAGACACCTTACAAGGGAAGTTTGCGAGTACTCTGCGACGAAGCTGAGAGAGGACGACAACTGTTGGGATCAAAACTACACCTAGAAGGTAATCAGACAAACCTCGTAATTTATTTGCAAGCGATGAGTTACTCAATAAAGATATTAATTCGTAAACTACCAATTCAACTATTTATCATTTTAGCTCACCATGATATTGTAGAATTCTTCTTCTTCAAGTTAAGACAGCGCGCCAGTCGTTTCTTCGTTTCGCTACGTGGCGCATCGGTGACTAGATCACCTTTGGGGTTTCTACAGGGGTATGCTCCGGTCTTGAAAACTTCCCTTAGCCGCCGCATTTTTTCGTAGAATTTTCGAGCATTACCCCTGGCCAGCTTATCAAGCTCTTTATACTCACGCATTTCAGCCTCCATCTTTTTCTGTCTGCAAATGCGTCTCGCTTCCCTCTTCAACTCTCGGTTACTTTCCCATCCCGCTCGTGCTATGGTCGATCGTAACGTTGCGAGGTAGGCAGTCTGTTCAGTCTCATCAACTACAACAAGTACCCACACCAAATAACCCAAATATTCAAACAACACATAGAATCAAACGACAAAGACCATCGGACAATGCACAAACTAAAATGTTCACTGATAAACACAGACTACAAGACGTACAAGAATACGAAAAAAACAATCAAGAACTCCTCAAGAACTCCTGACTATATTCAACACCAAGACCAGATTAATAATGAATTATGTCAAGCACCAACCGATCAAAATAATTTAAGTTTTACCAAAATTTTCAGTTACCAGCCGCGGAAAATATAAATACTTAAAAATCAAGCACAGAAGTTGTACTTACAAATGCTTGATTGACACAGGATCCACAACTAATATGACATAGTGCAGAAGAAGACAGTAGCGAATTTATTCAGTTAACAGAAAAACCAATAAACTTATTCAAAAGGCAAATAATATTCATCCAATCAGAACAAAATAATGTAAAAGAAACAAATATTTTTGGAAATTTTTTACGAAAAATGACAATTGAAAGTGTTAAACAATTTCCTTTTGACCATTTCATTTCAAAAAACATTGCAATGTACATTAAAAGTGATACCGATTTCGAAATCATCCAGGCAGCTTATAGTTAGTATCCCTATGGTGATTCGTAGCCTCATCCTGCTTAAAAATGCAAACTCATATGCGAATTCAAAGAAATAATACTTCAATCCCACGAAAAACTTTTACACACAGGCATCCAAAAAATTACCAAATTATTTAAAGAAAAAATTATTTCCCAAATAGCCAATTATTAATTCAAAACATTATAAATTAATGCAATGTGTGTAACTTGACCAAGAGAGAACACAGAGACACTAAAATGCCATTTAAAATTACCCCCAGACCAGAACATTGTCGCGATAAATTCATAGTAGACATCAATTCGTCTGAAAGAAAACATTACCTTAGTTGCATAGACACCTACTCGAAGGATTGGATTGAATGCAAAAATGCACTTATGCGTATTTTTAACCAACTGGGCAACTGTTAAAAGCAGATAGGAACGGTGCATTCTCTAGTCTTTCTCTTAAGCAATGGCGAAAAAGCGAGGGCATAAATTACAACTAAATACAGCAAAGACGGGCGTGGCAGATGTTTATAAACTGCACAAAACAATAAATGACGCTTAATCAATTCCTCAAATGACAAGGAACTTAAATTAGGGGAAATGGAAAATGCACTTCTGCAGACACCTGCTCACATATTTCTGTACGCCGGACAACCAATACTAGACACGCAAAAAATTAAAGAACAAAAAATAAACAAAATAAACGATGACCGACAATAATAAATAATTTACACTAGATACATAAAGAATCCTCTTCCTGAACAAACCGACCCTGACCATTACAAAATAACTAACCGAAATAGAATAACTAACTGTTACAAAACAAAGATTAAAAAACGAAAACAATTAATAAAGTCCCAATTCTACAGGTTCCTGGCGAACATTGACTATACTATTACTATTATTTACCATAGGCCATACCCAACAAATTCAAATAAACAACCGATACCGAAGACGGTTATCTTCTTTTTTCAAGCAAACCAGTTCAAGTGGAGGATGGAGTCATGTGTAGAAGTTCACGCAAGTGAGGAAAGTTCTCTGATCGCCATTCACTTGGGAGTGGCCAGAAACGATTCTTTTACATATGACTCAAGCAGCTCACTACTTCCGGTCTTTGACCAAGTATCCTCTGCGTAGCCTAAGAACATCCGTTTGAAGGCGAGCTAAAGTGAGAAGGCGAAATATCCCCTACATAGGGTTGTGCGCTGGGTTTGGGACCCGCCACGTAAAAAAACACCCCCAATGAACAGTAACAACCAGCCTCGGATGAGAGACCCCCCTTTTGATGACGACCACGGCAAACGAAATAAAGTCTACGATTTAAGGGCATGCACCTGGAATGTCCGGTCCCTTAATTGGGAAGGTGCCGCTGCCCAGCTGGTTGATGTCTTCGTGAAAATAAAGGCTGACATCACCGCCGTCCAAGAAATGCGATGGACGGGACAAGACCAAAGACGAGTAGGTCCTTGTGGCATTTACTACAGTGGCCATATAAAGGAGCGCAAGTTTGGAGTGGGATTCGTGGTGGGAGAGATACTTCGTCGCGGAGTACTGTCATTCACTCCGGTGAATGAACGTCTAGCCACAATCCGCATCAAAGCGAGGTTCTTCAACATATCGCTGATTTGCGCCCACGCGCCGACGGAAGAGAAGGACGATGTGACCAAAGATGCCTTTTATGAGTGCTTGGAGCGCACTTATGAGAGCTGCCCCCGCCACGATGTATAAATCGTGCTTGGCGATTTTAACGCCAGGGTGGGCAAAGAAGGTATCTTTGGTACTACGGTCGGTAAATTCAGCCTCCACGATGAAACATCCCCAAATGGGTTGATGCTGAT